>NW_027104389.1:531589-672717 GCF_902728285.1 Clytia hemisphaerica | reverse complement strand
CACCGTTGTGTATAAAATTGCCTGGCTGGTAAACAAACGCGTAGTTGCCTGCAAGTTAGGGAAAGTGGGTTTCAGAGCTGCTAGCTAACTTTTAATAGCGATGTTTTTTGGGCAAAAAATTTTCAGGGTTGTACAATATCATGAATAGAAAGAACATTTTAAGATTTTAGGGGATTTTGATCAATAGAAAAGCTAAAAAAAAAAACTTTCCATAAGGGGACCCGCCCATATTCATTTGACAACGCATAACGTCAAATTGACGTTATCCTCTGTCAAGCGATGTATACCAAAAGTTGTCACCATTTTTTCATCAATGGTTTTCCCCTCGCAAAGTCCGTATATACTTGCTTGTGCCCGTGCGTGTATGTGTTCTTTTAACTAATGACTTTTATTTAAAAAGAAAATGAAAGCTCCACTTGATGCTAGGTCCGTGCCGTGCTTTAGGCGTACCACCTTCTTTGCCCACTTGTGCCATGTGGTTCGCTCGATTGCGCAAACAATGAAAATACGATGTATATAATGATATCATAGCGCAAACCACCAATGGGATTATGCAAGCAAATTTTCATGTATATAATTCATACACAAATATATTTTCGACAGCTTAAAAAGTATGTGGTTGAAGTTAAAACAAATATTCGCAATTTTCTCAAAAAGGTATACCTTTGATTTCTTATAACGTCAAACCTAACTTTTGAAAACCCCCCACCCCTCATAACGTCAATTTGACGTTTTGCGTTGTCAAATGAATATGAACGGCTCCCCTAAGGAAAAGACGCAGACAAAAGCCAAAAACCTTCCTTCTCTCAAGGGCATCCAAAAATACAAGACAACGAGTATAACTGAAGATCTAACACCAGATGAAAGAAAGAACGTAAGGGAACTATCGTTCAAAGCGAAAACTAGAAATGAGAATGATAACTCTGATATCTATAAATGGAGAGTTCGAGGGGACTCAAAAAACGGATTCGACATCATCAAGGTCAAAATCAGATCCCAAACAAAGAAGACAGACACGAAGAATGTAGTATTCGCCAAGAATCTTACTCAAACGAAAACAATCGGAGAACAATAATTCAAGAAAACCATAACGTAAATCAAGTAGATGATGTTGAAATAAAGATCAACGAAATCAGGATCTTTTATTGCAACGCCGACACGCTAACACCTGAGAAGAAGCGACAACTGTTGCTTGATGTAGAGAAACATCATCCCCCACATCATTGGGATATGTGAGGTGAAACAAAGCACGGTGGACTGAGAGAGCTACACGAACACGAGCTTAAACATTATAAATGTGTCAGTCATACGAACATGACCACACTGGCATCGGTCGCGGGATAATTATTCTTGCTCATTCATCGATCAAACATTTGGTCACCGATGTCAACCAATCAATGAACCAAGTCAATTTCAATGAAGTATCTACAATCGAAATTCGTTCTATCCGGAAACGATCTCCTGGTCTTCTCCTGTATCTATCGCTCCCCTACGAACAATGAACGTCAGCTGAAAATAACAACAAGTTGAATCATCTAATCAAAGATATCGCATAAACAACAAATACTCTCATAAATGCTTTGTCGGGGACTTTAACTTCCCAACAATCAATTGGAAAAAATTGGACGACGCCACATCTCGAGGAAGTAGGAAAAAAAGAAAGAAGAAAGATTTCTTGATGCCTTCGCGACTCCTTTCTCCACCAAAAGTGTAGAAGAACCAACCAGATGCCGTGGGACTGACGATCCATCTTTAGTCGATCCTCATTCTAACAGGTGAAGCTAACCAAGCTCTATGTCTAGAGTATCTCAGTCCTTTGTGTTTAAGCGATCATAGTTGCTTGACCTTCAGTATCAAATGTGATGCTGTATTGAAACCTAATATCAGAAAGATACAAGTACGAGGACGCAGACTTTGAAGCAATGAAACAAGATCTCAACCTCTGATGATTGGTACAAGCAATTCCCGGAGAGATGGCTAATTCTAAGTCAAACCGAGGAGCTTTGGCAGCTTTTCCGAAAGAAGATTTTTGGATATACGAAACCGTTTTGTACCCCATAAAGATCATCGGTGGTCAAAACTGGAAGAAGAAAGGTAAAAATACCTATTGGAGTTCAACTTCGGAAAGAAATAGCAGAGAAGAGACGCCTCCATCGGAAATGGATGAAATCATCGCCCGAAGAAAAAGAATACAATCGAGCAAAATACAACCCCTGTAAGAAAACAGAGTGAGCAAATTGATGAGACAAGCTCACAGGAACTACGAACAAAGAATTTGTGATAACGCAAAGACCAAACCGAAGATCTTCTGGTCACATGTGCGTAACAAGATGAAATCTTCTAGTACAGTTTCATCACTACTTGAATCACCAAATGTCAAAACCTCGTTAAAGCATGAAGATCACGAAAAAGCTAATATACTTCAACGACAGTTCTGCAGTGTATTCACAAAAGAAGCAGTAGGTGAGCTTCCTGCATTTGAAAAGAGAACTGACTCATCCATCGGAGATATTCATATCTCTGAGGAGATGGTACAGAATCAATTGAAAGAGCTCAACCATAATAAGTCATTCGGTCCAGACGAAATACACCCTAGGATACTAGCGGAATTATCTGACTATCTGTCTCTACCCTTGGCTGTAATCATGAACAAATCTTTAGTTGAAGGCTCATTACCACAAGATTGGAAGGTGGCACATGTCACACCCTATCTACAAAAACAAGGGACCTCAGAATTTGGCAGTCAATTATCGACCTGTTAGTTTGACATCGGTAGTGTGCAAATTAATGGAATCAATACTGAGGAAACACATCATGAAGCACCTTTCTGATCATAATCTTTTATCGAACAAACAATATGGCTTCATTAACAACCATTCAACCGTGACACAGCTTTTGTACTATCTGGATAAATGTTATGAGAGCATCTCTAAAGGAAACGTTGTTGATAGTGTCTACTTCGATTTTGCGAAGGCTTTCGACACTGTACCCCACCGTCGACTATGCAAGAAACTATCAGCATATGGCATCAACGGTTCAATCTTAAAATGGATAACGTCATTTCTAACAGGTCGAACTCAATCAGTAAAAGTGAACCAGTCCTTCTCGACTACAGACCCTGTAGTGAGTGGTATTCCACAGGGTAGTGTACTGGGACCAATACTGTTCGTGCTATACATCAATGATCTTCCTGAAAAGGTCATCTCATGGATCCTACTGTTTGCTGATGATACCAAAATCTTCAAAGAAGTCAATTGCGTCGAAGACTCTGTTTCCCTTCAGAATGATATAGACACACTTGTAGAATGGTCGAAAGACTGGCTATTACTATTCCATCCTGAAAAGTGTCACGTTCTGACGCTAGGAAAGTTTGGAAACATCAAACATGCTCATCCATATTCCCTAGATGGACGCCAATTGGAACACGTCTTTGAAGAAAAAGATCTTGGAATCCTCATTGACTCAGAACTTACATTTGAAGAACACATTGCAAAGCAAGTCAAAAAAGCAAACGCGATACTTGGCATAATCAATCGAGGATTTGTAAATATGAGTACAAGTACATTTAAAACATTGTATTGTGCGTTTGTTCGCCCGCATCTGGAGTACGCTCAGTCAGTATGGTCTCCGTTTCTACGTAAACACGTAAATCTGATTGAAGGAGTACAAAGACGGGCAACAAAACTTGTTCAAAAATGTCGTAATATGTCTTATGAAGAACGACTGCGTGAATTAGATCTTCCTACGCTCGAGTTTAGAAGACACTTTTGTGACATGGTCCAACTTTACAAGCACATCAAACTATTACGAAAAAGATACCATCCCAAACAAGATAGCCCGTCGAACGCGACCAAACAGAAGGCACAACTTTGAGATGATTCCAAACTTTGGAAGCGATGGACTCCGTGGTGTACAAACGAATTCCTTCTTTTATCGAACTATACCAACCTGGAATAAATTGCCAAAAGATGTCGCTGAGGCAAAGACAATCAAAGTCTTCAAAGAAAGACTCAACACTGCATGGAGTAAACACCCGAAAAGATTCAACACAAGACAATTGTAAAATACGTATAATCACGATCAGTTCCAGAGGCCCTCGTGCGCCTAGAACTTTGTTACATTATAATAATAATAATAATAATAATAAAAAGCAGGTTTTTCAACATCAGTCATCTACAGAATGTATTTGCAACAACAAGGATGAGAGTTACCTGAATCGAGTTCAAGCTTCCAAGACAATTAATTAAAACTTGAAAGCTTAAAATGAGACAATAAATGACCGATTGCAAACGTGCAGCAGCCAGAATATCAACCAAATTTTGTCATTATATTCCCGAGACCACGGTATTCACTTCGATTTTTAAAGGCCTTGTTTATACGCTAAAGTAAAAATGATTCCGCACGGTATATAATTATAAATGGCTCGGTGTTTGAGGTCCAGCAAAAATTTCCGGGAAATAGCCTATCCCGCAGTGTGCAGATCTAGGTGGGTTCCGTCTCCCCTGTAGATCTTTTTCTTGGGAAGTTGATCTTCAAATTAGTTTTCAAGGTTGGCTTGGCTCAATTTTTTTCATCTATGGCTCAAATTTTAGGCAATTTCTCATAGTTTTTGAAAATATTAATTTCATTAAAAAGCGCTTGGTTATTTTTTCATGAATCCCTTAGAAGTTTTTGGGCGCATTTTTTTGCTTGCGAGTCAAGTAAATGATAAAGCGCTTTCACACATCACAGCATTAATCTTTGATACGCATTTTGGCTGGGTGCTAGTGTGACTAACTGTAGAAGAATGCTAAAGGTGGACAGGGCAAGATTCCCCCCCTCAATTTTTCCAAACCAAACTAATTTTATTTGAAAGTCATTATGTTTGTGAGCAAAATGAGGGGTCATTTATTAAAATTGGTTAAGTATTTCCTAAGTTATTTCATTTTCAAAACACAAAAAATCACCTTTCTAAAGAATGGTCTGCTTACCCCGCACCAGCAATAAATAATTCTTCAATTATATCAGATTTTAAATGGAATTTCCTCTGAAATGAAGATCCCTGAAAATATAAAAATTGGTTTATAGTCTTTCATCTTACAGTAGGCATGCCCAGATCCCTGGATTTGCAATGGTTTTTCAGACCTGCTAACTTGAGATGTTCATTTTGCCTTAAATAATAAACATTTTAATTGATTGAGGTTGACCATTTTGTTGTTTTGATTTGAGCAGCCAAAATTTCTGTACAAATCAAAATATAGCTTTGTTGGAATGACGTTTGAAACAGTTGTAAGGTATTGAAATAAAATAAAGAGTCTGTTCCAAAAAGTTGGAATCCATAAGATACTTAATCAAAAACTGCTACTGAGGGGAAAAAGATATGATTAAAAGTTAATACCTTGTTAGAAAGATGTTCCAGACTTTTTTCTATTCCACATCCAATGAGTGTAAGATTGTCAATTTGCACCCCCTTTAAAAATCCTATATTGAGATTTTTCAACATGAAGATAGAAAAACTTTTTTAAATTGCCAGAAACACTAAACAATTCCACAAAGATAAGATTGTGACTTCTGATTCGTCAAATATTTTTTTTCAGATTCCCATGTTTGTCAATAAAGTTGGTCCGTACTTCAATCCACATGAAACATATCATTATTACTCGCTGCCTGTTTGCAGGCCTGATAAGGTATTTTATTTTTATAAGGTCTTTTTTTATATTTTATTTAGTTTTTTCAAAGTTGATTGACAATTACTAAAATTGCCACTTTTTTATAATTTTTCACAATCATCTTTACTGATTCTTTATTAAAAAACAAAACAAAAATAGATTAAACTGTTTTAATTTTCTGTTGACATTTTTACTAATAGTTTTGTGTTTGACTTATTTAGTATTCCTGCATTTCAGGTTGAACACAGAAGTTTGACTCTCGGAGAAGTCCTTGATGGTGACCGCATGGCAAAAGCAATGTACGATGTCAAATTTAAACGTAAGTTTTCTGAAATATTTTACAGAATCTTCACATTCTATTATTTGATAATGAATTATGGAATTATAGAATTCTTTTTGCTGAAAAAATAGGTTGCTATTCTGTTACGTTTTGAAGAGCGCAGGAGTATCTGTCTGGGGCAGGAGTAATCTTGTCTGGGGCTGTTGAGGTCCTATTCATCTATATCTTAATAGCCATAATATGTATGGTGTATGTCACTTTGTTTGTTTGTCTTTCTGTGTGTTACTTTCGTGTTCGCAAGCAATGTTTTGTTTTTTTTAAAGATGACTTTTCTTTTGATTGACAGATTATAATTTCAGCCTTGACTTGCCCGCCTATATGTTTTTCTTCTTTTTTTTCTCTCTTTTTCGCGAGAAAATGAATTGCAGAATAGTCGTCTCAGATGATGCCAGAATGGATAGTAATTATTGCGATTAACTTTGATATGTTGAAGATTCATTTTTATGCCAACTCATGCTATGTGAGAGGGAATTGGTTTGACTTAAAACTCAAGATATTGCTAACAGATAATGCCCATTCTGGCTGCCTATGATAACCTTTTTTTATTTCCTTTATGCAGTGATTTGTTTTCTGTCTTTAGAATCCATTGAGAATTCAAGATTATGCACTGTTGAACTCTCACAAAAAGATGTAACAGAACTACGAAGTGCAATTGAAGATTTATATTATTTTGAATTTGTGATAGGTTTGTTTTCATTTTCTGGTCTGAATTCATGTTTCTATTTACCTTGACAAACAGCATTATAATATGTGATAGTATAATGATAATTTGAGAAAGGATATAATATCATTTCATAGATGTTGTGTTATGTTTGATTTTTTGTCCTACCTTTCCATTTTTGAAAAGTGACAAACAAACAGTAAAAACATTAACATAACATTATTATGATGATACTACTCTTTGTCATAGATGACTTACCGGTGAGAGGGTTCATTGGCCATCTTGAAGAAAGTGGATTTTTGCCACACAAGCATAAAGTGAGATTGTGGACACATCTTAATTTCCATCTGGAATACAATAATGACAAGGTACAAATATCTTAAATCTTCAAACATTTGAACACCTGCACTGAAACAGATAAAGCAGTCTCCTAGGCTTAAGGCTAATAGGAAGATTCTTTGCTGAAGTTTGACTAACTAATCTACTCTTTAGAGAACACCCAGTAATGAATGACAGTAAGAGATTTTTATTTCGGTCAGCAAAGTTATTCTGATATAAGAATTATACTTGAAAAATGTGCAAAATTTTGTAAAAGTTTGTAAATGTTTTACCCCTAGCTCTTACAGCAATTGGCCTCTAATGACATACTTAGGAGTTGGAATCACTCCCGATCGTCTTTGGTTTGGGAACAGTTCTATGGTGTTTTGTCAGAAGTCATTTAACAGAGGAACTGTATTCACTACATTCACTCACCATCTGGATAAGGTTATCACTGTGTCTCACTAACATTCTGCGATTGGTAGTGTGACGGTTTCGATCACAGACTTTCACTGTAATTGACTGTGTTCGAATCCCAAGCACTTCCAGGCAGAGTGTTAGGGAAATATGGTGATTGACTCTATCTTCTCTCATATGTAGTATTCACTAGATTACATTTTCATTTTCAGATCATCACGGCAAATGCAACGACCACGGGTCATAAACCAATCCTTTTGGAGGACATCACAGAATTTCCCTTGAAAGTTGAATTCACATATAGTACCTTCTGGAAATCCACCAAGTATGTTTTATTCATCAACTACTTTATCAGCCCTTTTTACATCGACCCTAATTTAGTGTTGACCTTTTTTTGCAGGCTCTTATTACAACAAAGCTATTTCTGGGTAAAAAGGGCTGATAAGGTATTTTGAAACTTTGATCTGACTTCTGGTTTTGATTTGTGGACAGGCTGTTTCTTAATTGTAACTAATGTTGAACTGAATTCTAAAGGAAGTTTTTCAAAGGCTCAATATCTTGATGTGACTATCTTATTGATTTCAGTGTAAAATTTGAAGACCGTTTGACGAAAAATAAAGCTGATGGATTTTTCCCAAAGTCTTTAGAGGTAAAGAACTTTCCTTTTATCTAAATTTTCAGCATTCTTCAAATGATTTTAACTTTTTTGATTTTGCATTGTGAAAAAGAAAGATTTTGTACATTTCAAAGTTGCTTTTTAATTGTTCTTCTATATATACCGTGCTTAACCACCGGCTCAAAAATCTCAAAATGTATCATGCTCTAGTTTTCAAAATCAAAACAGTAGCTATTGTATGATGTTATTATTATGTTCCCTTTCAGATTCACTGGCTTTCTATTCTCAATTCGATTGTTCTTGTTTTTCTTTTGATTGGATTTGTTGTCATCATATTGGTACGTCGTTTTAGTGCCCCTCTACATAACACAGTCACTGACCTTTATCAAGTTTCTCAATCCTGGCCAAGCAAAATCTTTGATCTTAAGTTTTTTGAAAAGTGGTATCCTAATGGTGCCACTACTCACTACTCAATAGCGTTGTAAATGCATCGAGAGCACTAGATCTACGTTCCCTGGAATACTTTTGATGATGTAGCGCCGTTAGACGTTAATTTTTAACACTGCAGTGGCTTTTTTACGGGTACCACTTCATGCAGTAAGATATTTGACAAACCTGTAAATTTCTGTACCAACTTCTTAAATGATTTCGCTGAGTTTCTAAGTTATCAAATCAGGCAACCTTATAGATGTTGGTGTGCTGCGCAATGATTCTTATTGCTTCTTATAACCTACCAAATATTATTATTTTTAAGATGCGTGTGTTACGCAACGATTTCGCTCGCTACAATGTCAACGACGAGGATGCTATGGAGGACTTTCAACAGGACGATTATGGATGGAAAATTATTCATTCAGACGTCTTCAGATTTCCTCCTTACAGAGCTCTACTTTCATCTATATTAGGTTTGTCCGCAACCTAGTGTATTATGCGTTGCAATGCCCACTTAAATCAAGTTTTTACTATTGTCATAATTTGTAATAAAAGCTAGTACAGTAATAGGGAGTTTTTCTTTGTATTATTATTACGAGGTTTTATCTTAATGTTTATTTTACTTTTACAGGGGCCTCTACTTATATTTACTTTCTTTCTCAGCACTTTGTTTCACACTACAAATAGAAATGTACAAAAACTAAAAAAAAAGCAGAATTAGGGGCAAAAAATAACAATCAGGATATTATAATACCATAACACTAAATTTTCTTTCTCTCTTCTAGGCAATGGTTGTCAATTTCTGACTTTATGTTTCGGTATCATTATTATGGCTTTATTAGGATTGTTCAACGTGCACAGGTATTTTTTATAATTTTTCTTTTCCATTATATTTACCACTTTCAAAGGTACTACATATTTTTTCTTCAAGAACTTCCACAATTTTTAAAGCCTTCGGATGCTCTTAAGTTTTCAAAACCATAAAATGTTCTTAAAATATTCATATTTTCACCATTTCATGAGTATTTTTACGTGTAATTTTTAAAGGTATTGTTCTAGAGTCTGGATAAGCCTTGAAATGTTCTTAACTTGTTCTTTTGGCCATCGAAGCCTTATACTCTTATATAGTTTGTTCTTATAAAACAAACGTGTAGTTGGTATTTTCAATTGGTCGACCTTTTCCTTGACATATCATCAGATAAATTCGGTTACGAATATTTAGGGTCAAACTTTGGGTGCAATACATAAGAAAAACCTGAGAATAAAAGTTATTCGTTCTAAAGCTTTTTTCACATGTACGTAAAATTTTAAAAGACCTTGAAGGGTTGGGATTCCCCTAAGTTTACGTAGTGTTTTTTTAAGGCTTTATGTACAGTTTGCTTACGTATAAAAGGTTTTGAACGGAAGGAAAAGTCACGTAATTGATAATAAACATTATATTTTTCCCTCTCCAGACATGGTTCCATGAATACAGCTGCTGTTCTTTTGTATGCGTTGACTTGTTGTAAGTAACAACTTTCTTGTTCTCCTTTGTTCTCTAAAATGAGTCTTTACTCACCTTCACTTAGCCTGGAATCTACTCATGGAATTTTTGATGGACTGGATGCCGCAGTTTAGTGGGTCCAGTATATAAAAGCTCTGGATTTTTAGCTCATGGCTATGCTTAGAATGGGCTGGGCAATGTTTTAATTGGAAAATAGGGTATTGAAGATCTATTTTTCACGTTTGTTTTCACTTCATTTTATTTTTCAACTCAAAGTCTGGAATTTTGGTGTTTTACAAAAATTATCAAAAAGCAAAGATCTGACAGGAGTAATAAACTCAAGTCGAGTCTAACCTTCACATTGATATTATTAAAATTATACGAGCCTTCTTATGCCCCGTAAATTAAGTACTTTATTATTACATTTGCAACCGCTTATGTTTTTCTTATAATGTTGTGAAAAACACTGCATCTCAGATAGTGGTGCTTACTACAGTTAAGCCTATTCGCTTTAAGTGTGCAGTGTTTTGCTACCTTGTGGAAACCACTTTCGAGAGAATTTGTTAAATTGACACGGTTTCCTCATGACATGGAAGCAAAAAAAGAGTGCACACTTAAAACGAATAGACTTTAAAAAACATCTTCTTTCCAACACAGGTGTTTCAGGATATGTTTCAAACAGTATGTATAAACAATTGAACGGTGAAAGATGGGCGTGGAATCTCGTTCTCACTGCATCATTATTTTCAGGTATGAAAAAATTACAGAAACCAAAAGAAGCAAGTTGTAAAAATTACAAAAAAATTAAATCAACTGCCGGGCCAGGTAGCTCAGTGATTAGAGCATTCGCCTTACAATCTAAGGGTTGTGGGTTCGATCCCTGGTTACCACCAAAACAGGCGATGAGTAGCTTAGATTGGGTAATCTGATCTAAGCGGTAAGATACAGGGAGCAGAAAGTGGGTGTGTCGCTCCACCTCAGCGTTCAATCTCCCAGGTCTAGCGCAAATAGAAAAGGAGGTAGACTCCCTCACTGCCGGCTCCGCCGATAGCCACCAGATGAATATACTTACTTACTAAAATCAACTGCTTTTTCGGAAAGAATAATTACATAATAATGTCACTAAAACTTATCCTTATATAATGATATTGCCTTATTAGAAGCTTATTGACAATTAATTGTTCTTTTTTGACTCTTACAGTCAAGAAGAGTTAGTTAAAATTTCACTTGAACTGGGATAAAGGATGATTGACTCTCTCAGAAAAAGCCGCGTCGATAGCACGATATAAGAAAAAAACTTTGGAAACTGAAATTTGTAAAATAAGCTTCTTGGAGTCCGACTTTTGGGGGGCTAGGGCTCTTTATATGTCACCACTAGGACAAAAGAATAGTTTTTGTATTAAAATTAAGTCTTCTTGGCTACAATTGGTGCCGAAATATATTGACAATATTGATTATTTTAACGTTTTTCAAAATTTAAAGCTCGAATGGGGATTGGGCTTTTCCAGAAAAAAATTTTACCCCCACTGTTGAGGATATTGATTTTTCAAAATATTGAACCCCCTGGATATCCTACTTTAATAGTAAAGACCCCCTGGATATCCACTCTTAAAAATATGCTCAACTCCCTAGATATCCTCTCTTATAAAGATGCTTACCCCTGGATATCGTAATTTTACTTGAAAAGACACTTTACCCCCTGGATATCCACTCCCTTGTAGATATTTAACCCCCTGGATATCCACTTTTGAACAAAAATCGTTAACCCCCTGGATATCCGATATCCTCAACAGGGAGGGCACGGACTATTTCTGGAAAAGCCCATTGCAGCATTCGTCGAATTTATTAATACATTTCACCATTACTCTTTCTCTATTTAGTGCCCTTCTTCACTATATGGAGCGTAGTGAACACCATAGCATGGTCGTATCAATCAACACAAGCTCTGCCTTTCACCACTGTCCTTCTTATAATCTTGATCTGGTTGTTCGGTGAGTAAAGCTTCATCTTTTGATAGTGCTATTTCAGTACAGGGTGTCCGGGAAAAAAGTATTGAGTAGTACCACTTCTATAGAAAGAAAGTTCTTGTGTGTGTTTCACTAAATTGTCAATGTTTATCAAAGTTTCTTTCTGTCCTTTATCAGCTTTTATGAATAACTTTTACAATAAATAATTCTCAATACCTTTAACGTCGTGAAAATTGTAAAGAAAGATAATTCTTTTTAATCATAAAGACTGTTGTAAAAACAATTATTATGTTGGCTTATATTTTCTTACATTTTGTTAAACACACGCAACAACTTTCTACTCAAAATCATGTAAAAGTTAATTCACGAGTTTGACCTTTACATACCAGAGATATAAATCGAGCTTGGCTGAGAAATGAAAATCAGAGATACTGTAATTCAAAGCATTTTTCTTTTCTTTTCAGTTGGTTTCCCACTGACGGTTGTTGGAGGAATTTTCGGCAAGAATTGGACATCCGGATTTGATGCACCGTGCCGCACGAAGAATATTCCAAGAGAAATACCTGCTACTGCTTGGTATGAAATTATTCATTACTCTTTTGTGGCTCATTGTAGGATTGAATTGATAGAATCGAAACATGATGAAATACCTTGTCCGTGTAAATTTCGTCGGACACTAATTTCGTCCGCCGAAAATACCCGTTCGTCACTTAGCGATTTTGTCGTCACTTTTGTCCGACGAATTCTCCGCCGATAAGGAAGTAATACTTTTTGGATTGATTTTGACGCTGCTTTATCATCGGGTAGAAGGCAGTTGAAAGAAGGGCTGCTTGGTCGGCCTCAAAATGATATATAAGCGGTGTAATGTCGATTTTCAACTAATTTTTCAACTAACTTCACGTATTGTTACAAACAGCTATATCCACCATCTTTGATCGGAGTTTTTTTTAAGTGGTACCCACAAAGAAGCCATTGCAATGTTAAAAATTAATGTTTAAAGGCACTACATCATCAAAAGTATTGACGAAAAGTAGATCTAGCGCTCTCGATGCATTTACATCGCTATTAAAAATAGTGCTACCGTTCGGGTACAACTTTCAAAAGACTCCGATCAAAGATTTTGTTTGGCAGGGATTGAGTAACTTTGTCCAGGGTATATAAAGGTCAGTGGTTACAAACACATCCTTGACTCCCGCCTGGGAGGCCCGAGTTCGATACTTACCGTGTCTCTACGATTCACTTTGCAAGTATACCTTCGACTGGGGATAACCCATGCCAGGGTAAGATTGTAATTGGGTACCATTACTCTGATACAGAAGTCTGGGTAGATTAGACAGAAATTGTGACGTGCCGTGGCACTCATAAGGTTCGGTCGGTCTCGCGTGAGCATCGCTCTCCTATTGTCGTTCGAGTGTCATGGTATACGCCATGGGTGGGCAGCTCGCGTCTGTCAGCGCCGTGATTCCTACTCCTACGTGGGTAGGACCCATCCCGAATGCATTTGGAGGGCTCATATCTATCTATCTTTTACAAAACGTCCTTCCAATTTCAGGTATCGTTCTTACCCTGCTTACATGATCATTGGCGGCTTTTTACCCTTCAGGTAAGCACTTAAGACTTTTGAGACTAAAAACGAACTATTTTGATGGAAACCTTTAGAATAAACTCCTTTACCTTAATTAACACATAATTATCTCAAATTTGACTATAGCCAATCTTAAAAGTTCAGATCTCAAAGTTAGAGTCTTAGATTTTTATTTGCTCCGCTATTTTTAGATTTTGAGATTAGCCTATTTCTGATGCAGATTAAGACCATGTTCAGACGTTACAGATCCGTTCCGTTCCGTTTTGAAACCAATATGAACACGCTCGATCCGTAAAGAAAAATATACCGGAACGAAACGGAACCGTATCGTGTGAACATGGTCTAAGAACCCCTTCACTATGGAAAATGCGCCATTAAACATGACTTTGAGATTGGACCTTTTGCCTCGATAGCAAGCAGCGTTATAGGAACTTTCAGGAAGAGTGCTCCGGGGACATCTCTTAAATGACCACATTTACAAACGGCCTTTTAAATTACATTTTAATCTAAGAGTAAGACCACGTTATACATTGGGAATGACATCTTTTCTAAACCAAAAACAACTTGAGATTTCATTTCGAGAATAATTTCGCTATGTTTTCTTTCTTTCAGTGCAATCTCTGTTGAATTATATTACATCTTCGCGACGTTATGGGGCCGTGAACCCTACACTTTATATGGTATTCTATTGGTAGTTTTTGTCATCTTGTTGAGTGTCACAGCCTCCATGTCAATCGCTTTGACTTATTTCCAATTATCGGCTGAAAATTACTTGTGGTGGTGGAGATCTGTTATAAGTTTGGGGTAAGTCTCTTTCCTCACTTTTCATAAATTCACCTGTCACTATTTCAGCAACCGTAGTGCAAAAGTAGAGCATTCGGCTACAGTGCGTAAAGTCGTGGGTTCAGTCCCCGACCTGGTCAAATCAAAGACTTCGTACTTAGTACAAAAACGGTACTTGATGCCTCTCTGCTTGATGCTCAGTAATTAGAAAGTGATCGGAAATTCAGAGAAAGGTGTGGCGCTCTCCCCTACCCTCGACTAGATAGCTAAAGCGTAGGTAGAGTATCCAGCTACGATGCGTAAAGTCTTTCGTTCAATCCCCGGCCTGGTCATATCAAAGATTTCGTACTTAGTACAAAAATGGAACTTATTGCCTCTCTGCTCAGCAGTTAAGTGAAGGATCAAGGGTACATGGAGAAATCCAGGGAGAAAGAGTGGCACCCTTCCCTAAATTCGGGTAGATAGTTATCGAAAGAGGAGCCTTCAGGTCGCCTCCGACTGTGGTCACAGACTAACTTACTCATCACCATTTCGCTTGAAATGCATTCAAAGACATGACGACATTAGACTATTGTAAATACCTACCCAATCCCTTTGCAGCGTTAGTGTCTGGTTTATATCTTTATCTTATTTCTTTTTGAAATTCTTTCTATAGGCTTGAAAAAAATACACATTCAAGTTTCTTAATTAATTTATTTTCTTTTATCATTCAAAATATCGATCAATACAAAAAAACACTTAAGTAAAGAGCATATCGTCCTTATGGGCTAGGTTCCCCTTCCTGGGTTAAGATTCCTTAATGCCACTTTTCTAGTGAAAAAAGACCAGAAGAGCAACCAAAGACGGGTAATTCAAATATAAGCTTCGGAAATGTAGGCAGTTTCCTAAGTCAACACAAGATTTTCCATATCTTTAGAAAAAGCCCTTTCCAATCTCAAGTATAGTATAAATCAGTGCAATCTTAGTCCAGGAAGTGCAATCTTGCCTACAAACGATGGACGATCCTTCTTAAAACGAAGCTGTCAAATTGGTTTTTAAAAATAGTCCAGATACCAATACTAAAAAAGTACAGCAAAAAAATTTTATCAATCAAAAATCACATATAAACTGTTCATAAAACAAAACAAAATATTTAAGGTTGAAAAATAAACCCGCTTCACATTGAATCGCTGTATCGAAATATATACCATCTTTGGTTACAAAACACAATGTCAATCAGCGCCCTATCAAAATCACTTTCGCAATTCATGAAAATTCGATTGTCAACAGGGCTCCATGCGTTTGAGTATCAAAAACAATAGCTCCTAGATGGTTTGTCGCCGATATTTTCCTGCCAATTTATTCAACTGTTCATCGTCCATCTTGGAGCGTTTCGTATATTTCTCATACATTATGTCATCTATTGCATCCATCTTGATTACCCAGTCGTCTGAAAATAAATTTATTAAAAGTTAAAGAACTTTCAATATCCAGAGGCTGAATTTCGAAGCTACTGTGTAATGTTCTGGAAATTCCGATTGTGAATTAAAGTGGGCAGAAATGTGGTTGTCTAGAGTCAATGCATTGCCCTTATTTCAATGCAATGACTTTCAATCTTTTCCAAGCAAAAATTTGAACTGCCTAGTCTAAACTAGTAGAGCTTAGATCTTGAAAAGAGCTTTCCAACTTAACGCAAACGTATAACTTTTCAATGGCGAATGATTTGATCATTTTCGTATTAACGGTACATAATCCTATCAGAAATTCTCAATATATAATCTGGACAAAAAGGGAAAATGTTGTTGCAGAGTTACAACAACTTCTCTAAAGGCAGTGTCTCTAAACAAAAAACACTACTTACCACTCTGAGCGTATTCTTGAACCGGGATATTAAAATAAAAGATTCTGTTTGGCTTATCAGTGACCACGTGATATCTCACAGCGTCCTCCTTCAAAACGATCCCACCAGCTTCCAATAACCTCTTCAATTTGCAATGTAAACAATAATCTTTGTATGGTAAAATCATTCCAACGTTGTCTACTTTGCTACTAGGTGCCCATTCCTCAATAGGGGTCATCGACTTTCGTTTTGGACCAGCATTGAAACGAGCGAAACCTGAAAATGGAATTTCGACTTTATGTAATATTCTGTCATGTCTAGATTTATACAGAAAATCAGTACGTTCAGTTTACCTTAAAACAGTCGTGTCTCTTAACTCAAGCCTCTAACTCAAAACTGTCTCCTCAAAACTCGAACAAATTGTCTGCTCCTTACATTTTAGTAAACTGAACAATTTATAAACCATACTTGAAACTTTAAAACAATTTATGTCCCTCACTTGCATATTTGAGCCAGATTTTTGTTCCCAATGTGCTCGTTTGGGCTAGAAACTTCGCTGATAGCTGGGTAGGCTGGCCGTGGAACCCGTGAAAATAATCAAAAGAAAGTCTAAAGGGCTATCCACATAAAATATCGACTCTACTATTGTATATATTTTTTTTATTTTTTGGTATTGGCAAAAACAAAATCATCTTTCTGTTAGCATAAAATAGTAGAAACCTTACCTAATGATTGTACGATAGCGCTTGCAGAAACATTATCTTTGATATCTGTAAGGGAGTTCTTCATTTGATAGTAAATGGTCAATTCTTTGGTACGTTGAACAACCCTCTTGGTAGACAGTGTCATTGAACCTGTAGTCGTAAATTGTTCAGAATAATTAGATGGCTTGAGATATTTGACTTGGAGAAATGTTGTTGATTTCAACAGAAAGGGATCGAATTTTCAGCTAGATTACTCTTTTCTCTCGTATAGTCCAGCTTTTCAACCTCAATCTGCCAATAGTTTGCTATTGAGCAATAAGTAAGTCTGCGACCGCAGTCGGAGGCGACCCAAAGGCTCCTCTCTCAACAACTTACAGCCTACTGACTATCCGAAAGTAGGTTCCTACCTGGATATTGCTCCACTTTTATACCTTTGATCTTTCCCTTAATTGCTGAGCATCAAATAGAGTGGCATCAAAATACCATTTCGTATTAAGTATTTGGTGATATCTAGCTAACAGTGTTGCAGTTTTGTTTAAGCTTATTGAATGCAAGAAACATTTTGAAAAATATTTTCTGCCCTTACTTTAGATGAAGAATAGGTCTGGGAATTGCAACTTGTTGTCGGAGAGGTGCTGTTCGTTCTGAGGGTCGAAAGTTGAGCAACATTCCCGTCTGCTTGAAACCCTAGTGCCCCCTCCCCATCGCCAGATCTAGACTCACCTTGTTGTCGAGGTGCTGTTTGTTTCGATGTTTGTGGATCTTCCGAGTCTTGTTGTTGTCGTTGAACGTTTTCGCTCGTTTGTTTTTCCTGTTGTGGTAGGTGTTTAAGATCGACGAGTTCAACCTTCACTGTTGTCGGGTCAGGGGGAGATGAGTTGCAACTTTGATTCGCTGTTTTTTGACTTGATTGTTGCTGTGGTTTTAGTCTTGCGGCGTAGTCATGATCGCATTGGTCAGATGCTGAATTGTGCAAAGACTGTACGAGTTCAACAGAATCGTTCTCGTTCGATACAGAATCGATTACGTTCGATTTCTTTATGGTTTTGACAGAGGTTGTTTTTGGTGGTATTTTGTTTTGAATGTACATTCGTTTGAAACGCTCTTCATTCATAACTAATTTTGCGTTGTGTGGTATCAACTGGTCCTATAAATAGAATTTTGAGAGTTCGATAGTTTTACTTTCTTTCACTAATTAAAGGTCTTGGCTAGTAATAATGACAAAAGCGGGGGTTTGTAGGAGAGCTCCTACAGTTAGAGCGTCAAAGTCGTCGCCTGGTCTCGGAAGAGTTCAAATTTTATGAAGAAAAAGTGTTTTTTCAGTTGTTCTTTTCTCATTTCCCGCTGCAAAATGATTTTAAAGGTTGGTTCTTTTCTGCGTTATTTTTGCCAGAGAAAGGACATGCAGTGGGTGGAATTTTGAACAAGTTGGATTCAGGTAAAATTCTAATCCTAATAGATTTGTCAACAACAATTTCTAACAACCTTACCTGTCCGTAAGAGTGCTTCTTCGTCTTGTTCATCGAAGGTCTAGTGAAACATGTCGCTTCCATTTTGATCGTTTCATCATATATCCATAATTTGTCGATTCTCAGCCATCCGGTTTTATTGGATAGAGATACGAGATAACAAAAACCTTTTCGTAGTGTCAACGTCTTTCCATTATGTTTGATGTCCACTGTCTCTTGAAACTGACAAATAGAATTAAAAGATTTTGTTAAGCTTGGTTTCCACTGTGTGATAACTTGTGATAGTGTGTGATAGTGTGTGACAAAAAACTTGAGATAAAATTTTGTTTAGTGGAAACGCATCTGTCATATCCGCTCGTAGAAAGAGGGAAAATTTGTGATAGCAAACTATGGAATTTGCTTTCTATTATATTTTTAACAAAGGAAAATTGAAATAACAAAGAAATGTGACGTAGAATACACCAGGTGTGTCGGGGCGCCTTTTGAACTTTCTTGTCACACGTTATCTCACACAATTTTCGTGTTCTTGGATTGAAATTCATTTCAATCCAAGAACACACTATCACACGTTGTCACAGTGTGATAACGCGTGATAAAAACTCTTTTTAAACGTTTCCACTATGAGATAGAATTTTATTTTGTGATAGTGTGTTCCAGACAGGCTGTCTGTCACACATTATCACATGTTATCACACAGTGGAAACTAAGCTTTAGGGGAAAAAACAAGGTTTTCATCAAACTCTTTGTTGTTAATACTTTTTTGATTGGGCTGAGCGCGCAATCTCCAACCAGTCTTCGAAAGGTATTCTGTGTTGTAATCACGTCACGATTCCCTAATGTTGACTCAAGCACTTTTCATTCTTTCATGACAAGGTCGTATAAATATGAAATATAAAGTGAAACCCGAAATGCGTAAAACCCGAAATAAAGAACTTGTAAAAAGTTTAAATACTTGTCTCAAATCTGCTTCTTCGCTCTTCCGTTTCTTTCTTGTTTTGTACGGTGACGACGAAAGTTTCGGTGAATTGCATTCTTTAGTTTTACTTCGTGTTGCAATCATTGTGAAAATTCTTTGGATAAAAAGCCTTCCTTCGTTTTGCTCTACACGCCCTTTCGTCCTTCCTTCTTTTCGTTTTTCTAATTTTCTGTTTCGCCACTTCTTCTTTTTTTCTCTTCGACTGTTCGTAACAATGCAACATCTTCGTCAAAACAAAACGTGGCACGCCCACGTCACTTGATGCAATGCAACGATAGCTGTAGAATTCTGACGTCAAAAAAAGGGCCAAAGACTAGGAGCGCTGATGGTATTAAAAAAAGCTGACTGCCGAATGCAGATTTTGGTCAACATTAAGGAGCGATGGCCACTTGGCGAATTGGTCAATGGCTTCAGCGTCTCAAACAAGAGATTCGCGGTTCGAATCCCCGCTCCTTCCAATGTTCCGTTCAGTTCATAGATAGCCGAGCCGGCTGGCCGTGGACCCTGTAGAGACAATTGAAAGACTGTCTAAAAGTCCTAGATTGCTGGGCTATCCATGTAAAATATCGACTCCATCTATCTGTCTTTTGTAATGTAATTTAAATGTAATGTAATGTAATGTAAAATTTATTTGGTCAAGAAGGTCTAAAATTTAGGCATTGCTACAAGCATTGATGTGGACCTACTATATAAAATAATTTAAAAAATAATATGATAATAAAATATAAATAACTATTTCGACTATTAACAAATGAATATATTCTTAAAGTTAAATGGGCTAAAATAAATGACTTAAAAAACAGAGACTTTAGAGATTATCAGAGATTATTGCAAAAGTAATTGAATTTAGAGAATAAGGCTTGCAAAGACAAAAAGAAATTGCTGGAAATTGTGTTGTGTTATAGTTTAGCTGAGCGAAAAAAATGGATAATACTGAGAAATTAAAAGAACATAAATATTAAAATATATACATTAAAATGCTTTTGCTAGGAAATAGGTTCTTTTGAATTGAAGTTAACTTGGTCATTTTCTGTATACGGCTGAAATTGGTCACCCTTTCAAATGACAAACGATGAGATAAAGAGCACTAAGGAGTCCGAACGTTTTTGGTTACGTTAACGTGGATTGACTACAATCTGCACCGTTGGTTACGTCGTTTTTCGAAATTTTAAGTTAAGACAAGAAAGTCGTTTTTATTCGGGAGGGGTTTATAGACTATATTCTGAGCCTTATTTAACCAACTTTTGGATCCTTTGTATAAAGTCTAGCGTTAAAACTCAAAGTCAAAGTTGAAGCACTTCCAAATCGTGTGTGGCTATAAGATTTCGTTGGAATTTTACTTTTTTTCTTAATACGACTTTAATTGTAGTTACATAAAGTCCAAAAATAACCTTAACGCCCTGGATAAATGTTCTCGATTACACTTTCAACTTTCTTTTATTTTCAGGTCGACCGGGATTTTCGTTTTTGTATACGCCGTATTTTATTACCACAAACGATCCAACATGTCTGGCTTCCTACAAAGCGTTCAATTCTTTGGTTACACCGTCTTGACTTGTTATATCTTCTTCTTGATGCTCGGTACCGTCAGTTTTTTCGCCTCGCTCATCTTTGTGAAATACATCTATCGATATCTCAAAATGGACTGAGTGACTGAGACGAATAAATAATTTTTTACTACGCTGGTTTTCGAATACCAGGGTTGTGTGGGAAGCAAGCGAGACGATACATATGAAATTTTATACTTTGAGCACTAAAGTGTTTTACAAAGACAATATTAGGCTGGCACACTATCGTCCAAACAACGTTCAATTCACGTCGTAATACGGACGTTTAATGGACATCGTTTAGATATTTTGTGCACCTGTTATGGTCATGTTTTGAAAATTCAAGAATGCGAATATCAATGAAAGTATTTGACCAGGGGCTTTCAAAATTCTAAATAGTTTATCAGCTCACCAAAACATTTATCTTCGAAATTCGGTATCAATATGTCATTTTAGAAATATCAAAACCGGTCAAGATTAGTTTGAACACTGAAAGAAAAGCTATTAACACATTGTTAAGTTTCCCTCTATGCAATTCTCCCTTACAGGCCTATAAATACTCCTTTTAGAGGGGAGGCGTTAATTCAATATAATTTAGGGGCGTTTATTCGAAGTATTACGGTAGTAAAAATTGTTTTTGGTTGAAAGCATCTCAAGAGTCCCAAATATTTATAATATTTTCTGTGTTGTCTTCGTTTTTATACGTGTAGGTAATGATATGAGGATATTTTATTTTTAATATTTAAATAATAATTCATAATGCCCAAATTATAATCTTTCTCTCCTGCACAAACGTTTAGCTGCACTTTTTTGCTCTCCCCAAACTCAATTAGTTTTGTTTTTATCAAAGCTTGTTCTCAATAGGAATAAATGGGTTGTTAAGAAACTTCTTTTCTAAATTTTTCCATACCGCTCAGTTAAATTTCATTTCTTTCGCCATATTTCTTTTAGCTGTTGTAAATTTCATTTCAAGGTTATTAAACAAATTGCATCCTGAAAAGATAGATCTCAAAAAGAGCTTTCAATCGAACCCAAACTTGATCTATTTTGATTTTGCCAAAGATGAGATTTTAAGTTCGCACTTTTGGAAAAATGTGAAAAACTCTGTTTTATCAATCCTCACCGAAATAGTTATAAGATCCCGCAAAAGTTGTATAAAAGGGTATGAAAGTTAGAATATTATTTTATGTCAAGTATTTTTTTGTGTTGTTATTCTCACGTTATTTTGTTTTGTAAATTAATTTGAAATCATTGAAAACGAGAAGATTTTCTTTTGGGAATCATGTGAAGTTTTTTATTGGTGATTCCTACAGATCACTTCATTTACATTTACTCCAAAACCCTTTTACATGAGATTCAAAGTCGGAAAATTCAAAAATGACTGAAAGTAGACGAAAAATTGAAAAACTTTCTCATTTTCACCCTGAAATTCGTCTAAAATAAGCAGAAGTCGACCCTGTCCGATTCACATTTTGAAAGTTAGTAAATCTGGGACCCTGTCAGGCATCTTTAGAGCCTTAAAAAAAGTGACCCTGACCAGCGGCTCGTCCCCGTACCCAATTTTGCCTAGGTACCCCCCCCCCACCGGGATTCAAAGGTGGAAATTCGACCTGTATTGACAGAATTCAGCGAGAATAAAAATGACCAATAATGATCCATGATCTTGGATGAAAAACGAACCAATGAAATTACTGATTGATGGGATCGTTTCCTATTTTACTGGATTGCGGAAGGCGAGTGATGCCCCCGAGGGGCCATGTTTACGGGATAGATGTATAGACCGTGTGACGACGAATCCAGGCTAGAGAATAGAACGCGATGATGTAAACAAAAGGAATGTGAACCGCATGGTAGATTTTTCGTTCACAAAATTTTTACAACTCGCTCGTTGGCTTGGTCGCATTGAGCCAAAAACTTCTGTATTTCTTCTAATTATTCGTTGTAGCTCCATTCCAAGTGAGAATGAAAATGGTTGCAGATTCTGAGCCAACAAAGAAAGCTCCAAAACCTAATCTTGTTAGGAGGAGGCCAAGAACGCGATCACAATCTGAAGCTGAAGCCAAAGAGGAAGAGGTATGGTTTTGGAAACTAAGTTTTTAAGAGGTTGAAGGTCAGAAAGTCCAGTCAGTTTTGAATTTGGATAGCTACAATGCAGTTTAATGATCAATAAATTTTCAGATTGTGTTTGTTTGTGTTCGATTCCCATCTAAAAATATTTGTTTTTCACACATAAGGCAGCCATCGAAAAATTGTTCTATTCATGTCACCCGCCCGCATCATATTTTCCCCTGATTTTCTATTGTGGAGATGATGCAGGAAAACATCCAGAAAAAGCAAATTGTTCTTTTGACATATAGCATTTTGCTTGATCGCTCTGGGGGCCATCACCAGACGATCTCAATCGAACGGAATCGACAATCATCGAACCAGTCGAAGGCAATCGACCGATTGAAATTCGATTGTCGAACGCAATCGAACGTCAAAATTTTGGGTAATATTCGACTGGTTCAGAGTCGATTCCGTTCGATTGAGATCATCTGGCTTTATTCTTGCAGCTTTCCAACATCCAAGCTCTCAAACATCACAAGCCGAATGAAATTACTTTCGATTTCCCGTAGAAATTATGCGATGAACAATCCGGGGGTCAATGTATCGACGACCGAACGCAATCGAACATCAATCAAACGCAATCGAATATCAATCGAATCTGAAAATTGCAGTAATATTCGATTGAAATTCGATTGCGTTCGACAATCGAATTTAAATTTGATTGCGTTCGACAATCATCAATTTTCAATCGGTCGATTGCGTTCGGTTTGGTTCGACTAGTTAGATCATTGATTCCGTTCGATTGAGATTGTCTGGCCATCAGAAAATTGTTCTTCTGTTTGAGTCACCATGTCTGGGCCTGCCCCCGACTTTACAGAAGCGATTTTAAAAAACCGGGTATTTTTCCGACCGCCTGTCCGCCTGCATGCATTTTTAACACCTGTTGCAACGGGAACAGAACAATTTTTCGATGGCCGCCTAATTAAATGACTTTGGATTGGAGGTTCCGTGAAGTGGTGGCTGATTCGCGTCCTATGTTTTGTCAGATAGTCCCAAGTTAGAGCAGTTGACAGTATGGCTCAAAATGTGGTGGGTAATGTCTCATAGTTCATGTATATGTTAATTTCATTTAAAAATGCCGGTTTATTTTTCATGAATCCCTTTGGAACTTTTGCAGTTTTGCGGCGCATTTTTCTGCTTGCAAGTCAAGTAAACGATATAGCGCTTTTGCAGCATTATTCTTTTATACACATTTCGGCAGGACTAGTGTGACTAACTGCTATCGTAAAGCTAGACAGCTTGGTAAAATCCGGTTGTTTCCATTTCAAAAATTTTGTGCAAGTCATCAATGACGCAAGAAATCAGCAAAAGAAACCAATAAAATATCAAAGAGAAAAGCTGTAAGGGGTCACTCACCAATCGATTGTAGGTTAGAAAAACGTCAATTGGCGATTTAAAAGCTGACCCACCCACACCTTAAAACTTGAAATCCCTGAAAATGATGAAAACTGCATCCATCACTGTTTGGTCAGCCATCTTTATTTTCACTACGGCTCGCATAGTTTATATTTGAAAAAATGAAACTGAGATGATTTCTAAACTTGTTCACAAAATTCCCATAATTAATTATCTCCGTAGTATATACAACAAAAAGAATGTCCATCTGCCAAAATTCAGTGATGCTGGAACTTCGATTTTTGAGGATTATGATTTAACCAGTTTTTTAGCGATTTTTGCCTTGCTAACCCAAACCCCGCAACCTCTTTACCTTCTAAAGGAAGATCGAAATTAGAGTTTTTCAGCGTTCTGAAAAAAACGCATAGCAGAAATTTTTTCATCTTCACAGGACTGATTGTCAACGACAAAATACTTCTTTTGGTCTTTGGGTTTGTTTCTGACGTTTTTCCTTCAAAGAATATTGATCACTTTCCTTTTCCCCTTGAGAGCGTGAGAAAAAAATGATTAGCTCGTGTTTTCGCGCGGGCAAATAAAGATGAGGCGGCAATCTTGCACTGAGGGTGCTACTTAAATATATGGTTAAATAAAAAACAAATGATAACAGTTCTGTTTATTCCTCAAACCCCCGGGAAAATTTTTTTTCCAACTTAGCTACTTCTCAGAAATGGCCCGGGAAAATGTGTGCTCCACCATTGTGTATAAAATTGTTTGGGAGGTAAAAACGCGTTTTTGCCTGCGAGGGGTTAGGGAAAATGGGATTTGAGCCTCTAACTTTTGACAGCGACCTTCTTTTGGCAAAATATTTTGAGGGTGGTATAATATCATGAATAGATTGAACATACTAAAATTTGAGGGGATTTTGTTTGACAGAACTTCTGAAAAGCTCAAAAAACCAACTTTCCCTAAGGGAACGCAGGCAAAAATGGGTTTGTTTACCTCCAGAGACCAAACAGTTGAGAGCATCAAAATAATGGGCGCACATTAGTTTTACGAATTACGGGAAAGGTGTATTTTAAAAATTTCTGAGGAAATGTGTGTAATTTATTGATGTTGATGGCTTGTTGATTCTTTAAAGAAAAAAGATAACAGGTATAGCTTTTTCTAATCCTAGAATATCGAGGTTCCAGCTACACTGAAATTCAAGGGCGATTCGGGCCGTCAAAAATCGATGTTTCCGGATTTAAAAAAAACAATCTTTAATCAAAAAATTGCCGTACGATTGTTTAAAAATAAGTATCCAATCAAATGAAGGTATTCTTTGGAAAAATAACGCTTGCATCAAATTCCCGCTTTCGTTTGAGAACGAAAGATCTGGAAAGATAAGAAAAATTTCATCCCTTAGAAGCAACGATAGAAACAAATAAAGTTAAATGACTATTTGTTATCCAAGGCGTCGAAAAGCCATTTTTGTCGAAAAGTAGGGCTAGTCGCTAGCCTTCATCATACACAGCAATCTCATTGGTTGAGATTTAAAAAATACTTTCTGATGGAGCGAATTACGGAAGCAATGAGAAGAAGAGACCACTTTCGTTTTTATTGCAGATTTTAATATAAAGATTGCATGGGGAATACTTCTGTCAATGTGTAAGCATTTAATTATTGGAATAGAAAAGAGTACTAGGTACATCTAGCCTAGCCAAATTGTCAGGGGGCGTAAAAAGAATACGAGAGCTTATTTGTATCAAAAGCAAAACACACAGCTGCTAGAATCGCGAAGCTGCAAAAATCTGCAAAAACTGATGATGACGTCATAAAAAAACTAAAAATTGAATTTCTCAAGAATGGTTTATCTAATTGTCTTCAAACTTTCACCAAAGATGTATCTTACTAAAGTCAATTATTTGAAAAAATAACTTTTTCCAAATTTTGATGACGTCAGCAGAAATTAGTTAAAAACCAAAAATCCTATTTTTTGCTGGCGTAATCAAAATTTCAAAACAATACTTTTGCAAACTATCGACTTTAGTGAGATACATCTTAGGTGGAAGTTTGAAGATAATTGGATAAATGATCCTTGAGAAATTCAATTTTTTTAGTTTTTATGACATCATCGATTATGACTTCATAATCAGCATTTTGTGGATTTTTGCGAAAATCAGCGAAAAAACAATTAGGTTAAACATCAGGTTAGAAACTTCATCATAGTACCCTTCATGTTCAGTGATTTGTTTGGTCGTTTTCTGTCGGCTAATGCGATCTAAAAATTATGGTAATTTTAGGACATACCATAACTTACCTGAGTATATATTTCTGATGTAATACGGTAAGTGTACTTTGTCAGAGCCCTGCCCTCTCATAACACTTTTATTGTTATATTCCTTGTTAATATTTTTGTTTATATTTTTTAGACCAGACAAAAAAGTATAAAGATTCAATGATATTCTCTCTCTATGGAAGGTCACTTACTGCCTTCAGAATTGTGAGATCCTCTTGTTATCAGCTGTCAAGGAATTTCTCAAAAACTTTTCACCAAAATATCAGCTGTTCTTCAAAAAAGCAGATTAGTTTCCAACCAGATCAATGGAATCCTTGTATTATAAATACATCGAGGCTATATAGTACTAACTTTGAAAATAATGATATACACAAAGATAAAGAATCGCTGGAAACTTTGAAGCTGAAGTTGAGGGAGCTTGCTACCTCCCAAGTATTGAAGCACAGAGCACGGAAGGATACAGTTTCTTCTGAAAAGGTAGCACAGCTGGACTTGCATTTTTTGTTTATGTTTCAGATTTCAGAATTTAAGCTAGAGAGAAAATTTATTCATAGAAATAAATACTATTAAAGATTAGTTAAGTTAAGTTCTTTATAGCTGTTGAAAGTATTGCTTTACCAGTTTGTGGCTTGAAACAAGTTTTGATAGTGCTCACATGATCTAATTAAATTTAGATTTAAAAAATGGTTAGCCTTAGAGTTTGCAAATATTTTCTGATCTCAAATTAAATGCGCACATGCCCTACCTATGGAAAAATCTCAATCTCAATTTATGCAGAGGAGCCCTAGGTCCAAACCCACCAGTACAAGACCAAGTTGAGTGATCTAATCGGAAGTCAATGGCACTTGATGGATAAAAGCATAACACCTGTATGCCAGTTCTTAAAAAGGCTGCACCATAATAATTTTCAAACGTAATAATTTCTATATAAATCAAGAATTTTAATAACATTGTTTTTTTATGTGTAGATCCGAAACCAACAAAAGGAGGATGGAGACTTCAGCAACTTTGAAATTTCGAAGAAAACAACCAAAAAACTCAAAGGTCTGTATTCAAAGAATCTTTCAATTACTGATCAGCATTTTTTTTTGACCATCTCATTTTTCTAAGCCCAATTCAAATTTGAATAGCTCCCAATACAGTGTCCATGGCATGAACCCCCCCCCCCAGCCCGCAGGGGGGGGGCTACACCCAAAATCTTCCTGAAAAAGGCTGGGGGCTGGATCTGGGGGTATCTAACTTTTATGCAGTAAGGTCTGGGGGCTTGGGAACTATATTTTATCTTGCTTTTATCTAACTATCATTATTCTTTTTAATTTTAAAAATATACAATTTTTTCATTTCTTGACTCAAGTCACAGGGGGTACCAATCACAGGGGGTACCAATCACAGGGGGTACCTATTAACGTCTGTTGTTTGGGGGTACCTAAAATTCAGGGGGTACCTATTTTCTTAGGGGGTACCTAAACCCCTGGTCCATGCCATGAGTGTTTCCCAAGAAAAGGAAAACTAATTTTCTAAACTGGGCTCAGAATGATTGAAATAAGATTTAGATTATCAGTTCAATCAATAGATATTTAATTCTCAAGATGATTGAATAGGTTTCAAAGTTTGAAATATTAAGTATACAAGCCATAGAATTTTCGCATAAATCATAGGGATTTTACTTTATATAAAAATTTGTCCTCTTTTTTGGGACACACTGTAGATAACAAAATGCTAGGATCTGAGAGGATTAGAATTCTTCAATTAAAAGCAATATTCAATTACTAAAATAAATTTACAGACCTCTTTATTAAGCAAGAGACAAATTACTTTGTTGTGTTACCGATTTTTCTTTTGATTCTATTACAGCAAATGGTGTAGAATATTTATTTCCTGTGCAAGCTGAGACTTTTGCTGCATGTCACAAAGGAAACGATGTCATAGTACAAGCTAGTAAGTTATTCCTTAGATTGGACGTGAGGTTTTTAAGTGTAAATCTATGTTGTGAATCTAAATTGCAAGGGGTTAAAAGTGAAAAATTATTGAATCTTTTGCAAAATTGAATAGGCTGTGAAGATTGTCTTAAAAATCACACATTATAGAGCTTTTTAAATATCAGCTTTTTTAATCCTAATAGTAAAGAGTACCAAAAAGCTTGCCTTACAAGAATATACCAAGGTTGGTTGGTTGGTGGGCTAATGGGTTTTTAAGTATAAACAAAAAAATTTATTTTTTTTTTATCAATAATACTTTTTTTTGTTTCTAGGAACTGGGACTGGGAAAACTGTAAGTCATTTTTATCTGTATTTAATGTTTCTTTTTTTTCGATGGGTGAGAATGATTAATCACATGTTGTATACTCTCTTTTTGGTGTTTTCTGAACCTACCTGTAGTGTAAATGTTGGCTACCTCTTTCATACCAACCACACCACTATTTAAATCCAATTTGCTTTAAAGAATCACTTAAAAAAAATTGGTCTAATTTCTGGCCCACTTTTCAAAAGATTAAAAACCAGGTGAAATTTTCCATTTCAAAAGATCTGCAAAATTTACAAAACGCTCCAAAGCTTTCTTAGTTATTTACATAAATTAATTCGACTTGTATCAAATCCGTTTGGAACCCAACCTATCCATTCAAGTAACTAGAATCCATCCTTTTTTTAATTTTGTTTAAAAAAATCAAACAATTTAATTTGTCTAATTTCTGGCCCACTTCTCAAATCTCAGTAGCATGTGACTTTCTTTATGTCTCTTGAGATTTAATTTGTGATTTCTCTTGTCACAACTAGTGCTTCATGGCTCTCTGTGTAACGAGCTTGTTTATAATACGATATAGCTAAATATTGGTCATATTCTCTGATCCTCAAAAAAGGAAATTCACTTTTAAGCAGTAATAGAAGGGTGCTTCCAAGAATCCAGATGCTTCAGCATTTAGTCATGTAAAGATTATCAGTATTCCAGTATTTTGCACCCTCAGATGCCCCCAACTCCCCCTCTCCCACTAATTGTGGAAAATTAACAACTCTGTTCTGTAACCAATATAATGTTTTTTCTCCTTTCAGCTAGCGTTTACGTTACCCATTTTGGAAATCCTGCGAGATTATGAAGATGAAGTTTTTGAGAAGAAAAGACGGATGCCTATGGTATGATATTTTCTCCTCATGCTTATTCGAAGAATTTTTTCAACTCCTTGATCAATAAGTTCCAGTCAGAATATCAAACCTTCAGCCGTCCGTGGGTATCATACCTGAATTATTGTAATGTTTCAAATTTTTGAAATGCAAAATTTGAAAATCAGTGAGGTCTGTTAGCACATCAGATTCTGAATATTTTCAGAAAATCAATTTTTTGCCCAGCCACCTGATGACAGTGCCAAATATCATGCTTTTATCACCATCTAAAGTATTTTTGTGCTAACAGACCTCACTTAATTTTTTAATTGAATTAGTAAATAACATAATAAATCATATTATTTTCCTATGTTTTTCATTGTTAGGCACTTGTGCTTGCTCCCACAAGAGAATTGGCTATGCAGGTAAGAATACCTTATTATTTCTATTATTACAAAAAAGGCTAAATAGGAAATTTTAAAAGATTTAAAAACTGATATTTTTAAGCATATCTTCCCAGATCTGTGGCGTTTTTAAGCATTACTTACCAAACACTAAAAATCAGATATGTTAAGCCATTTTGGGTCACTTAATTTTTAAACATTTTGATTGCCACTATGCAGTTAATGTTGACATAATCTTTACTTTAACGTACAGCATTCTTAGCTCATTTGCAAAATCAATAAATCAGTAAATTTCATTCTTCTTTTCAAGATATACAAAGAGTTCGAGAAATACAAAGCGAAGAAGATCAGCGTGTCATGTTTCTACGGGGGAGCGCCGTACGAACAACAAGAACACGAGATGAGAGAAGGGATTGATGTTTTGGTTGGTACCCCTGGTCGAATCATGGACTATCTACACAAGGGAAAACTGAACTTCTCAAATTTGAAGTAAGACTTTTAATTCATGGAATCAACATACCTTTCTCTTTTCTTCTCTTTTCCCCCATTTTCATTGTCAAGAAAAAGGGTATCATTGGAACAGGAGAATTTAAGGGATAATCTTTGTTTGTTTTTTTGCTCCATCTTGAGTACTGGAAATTGATCTAATATTGACATAACCCATCTAATTGGGTCACCCTTCTTTAAGGACAGGAATAAGAGTATGAAGGTCAGAATCGCTTATTGAAACTATATTTCTTTTCTTATCGGTCAGAGAGAAAAATATGTTTTATCAATAAGCGATTCTGACCTTCCTTATTATATTCCACCTATAAAGAAAGGTGACAGTATTAGACGAGGGATGTCGACATAAGACTAACTTAAGGTAAATATCAAATCTTGAGCCTTCTCAAGTTGAAGATTATGGAGAATTTTGATGGTTTTTTTCTTTAAAACTTTCCAAAACTTTTTCAGACATGCTTGTTTGGACGAAGCGGATAGAATGATGGACATGGGTTTCCAAGAGTCACTTGATGAAATTCTTTCGTCTGCTTACACAAATGGTATTTACATCTTACCACTTTCTTCTCTAAATTCTTTATTTACAAATCTTGTGGTTTTATTAACAATGGGTTTCGGAAATAAATGAGTAATTACTCCTGGCATTTGGTCTTTGCAAATTATTGATTTACAGCTTTCACAACACTTTAATCAATGCAAGAAATATTCCATAAAAAATTGATGATTAGGGACCAACCCAAAACTGTGGACCATACTGCATTGACAAACTTATAACTATATTCACATTCAACACCCAACACAAAATTTATTATTATGATTTACGCCAACTTTACATTATTTTTATTATCATTTAAACCTTAGACAACAAGCCGCAGACGTTGTTATTTTCGGCCACAGTACCGCCATGGGTGAAAGACACAGCTAAGAAATATATGGACAAGAATTACAAAACCTTCGACTTGATTGGCAAGGATATCAACAAAAGCTCCACAAGTGTAGAGGTATACTCAAACACTTCATTGACATTCCCCTTTTTATTCGCCAATCCATTGCATTTCAGACTTTCTCTATTCTATCGTGTTGTCTGTCTTTAGATTTCTCTGTCATGTTAATGTTTTCAAATGAAAATAGCATATCTGTAAGAGAACCATAGTGAAAATTGAGAGAATTTCACAGATTTGATAAAAATAACATTTTGTACACTTTCTTCTTTCTGCATTGTAGTTTTTATGCACATGCGCGGCTTAAAGTAAGCGTGCAACGAAGTTCTATCTAAATGCTGAAAATCCATTCAAATTTTTATCTCTTCTTTTTTCTGCAGCACAAAGCAATTAAATGTTCATACTACGAACGAGCAGCAACAATAAAAGACATTTTACAGGTAAATATTTTAGTTAAAGCATTCATCTTTCTTCCTTCAAGTTCTTTTAGGCGTTGGTAAAATTAGACTGCAATGGTAGCATCGTACAACAGATTCTGTTATATATATAGGATCGTCAGGAAAGAGCTTGCAAGGTTTTTTGGTTCTTAGTGTTGAACTTCTTTTGTTTAAAAAATGCAGCTCAAGGGAACTAATATTTCACATCAAATTTTCACAGTTTTTGGTGTCTACCGCGAAAATTATTTCCACTGAATATAACTTCCATTATAATTCCGTAAAAAAAAAATTCAAAAAAAAAAGAATGAACAAAAAGACGGGTGTCAACTGTTAACGTTCGTTCCTCAACATTTTGCCCCCTCTTAAGTAAAAAGTATCTATCGATCAATGCTCGCTGGAATCTATTTTTCAACCACCTCAAAAATGAATTTTTAAAAAATGGGTCAAAAATGCAAAAATGCCAAAAGTAGATCCCTCAAAAATTTGCCCCTTTTAGGTAAATTATACTGTCAACAAAGCAGTGACTATCGATTAATTTTATATTTCAACTCTCTTCATTCGCTACTTACAGGTTTACAGTGGCAAACATGGCAAGTCCATCATTTTCACATCAACCAAACAAGAAGCCAATGAACTTGCTCTAAGCTCTGTTATCAAAATGGTAAGATCTTCTCCTTCATTTTTGCTGCCACCACTGAACCTGCTTTTTCCTTGCACTAGGTTAGATTTGCCATCGTTTCTCGTTACCGCTCGCCCTCGCATACGCATCAGGTCTTTACGTTTTGATTGATCCCGGAATTGTTCTTCGCTCCTTTCCAAATAAATTGCTTACTAAAGAGTTTCAACCAAAGAGTGATAAATTAAGAACACGAAAACGCGTGAAGGTTTGCCCTGTGATCTAAGTTATGTTTGATTTGATTTTCGCCATTTTGTCCAGTTGTTATTACTGTAGTTGAAAAGATTAAATTTTATGTCGTTTTATTTTGAACAATTCTTCAGGATTCTCAAGTCTTGCACGGTGATATTCAGCAAAAGCAAAGAGAAATTACTTTACAGGTATTTTACATTTCAGTCTGTACATGTTGAATGTTTACCTAAATTCTGATGTGAAGCATTTTTGAACCGCGGATATCTGTTGCTCAGAAAGTTCGGATTTATATACTCGCTATCACATCGCAATCTAGAACCTCCAATACACATTCAGATACTTTCCGTTGTACATCGATTTGATTTTTAGTCAATACCTAACAATGTAACATCCCTTCAAAGATACATTCCTACTGTAGTTACGTTTTATCTTTGCAGAGTTTTCGAGATGGCAAATTCAACTGCCTAATTGCAACAGATGTTGCTGCAAGAGGTCTCGATATCCCAGAAATTGACTTGGTCATCCAAACAGAACCACCAAAGGTATATATTGTCATTCATTCATTCATTCATTCGTTCATTCAATAGGTTTTTTCATATTAATTAGAAACTTACCTTGTCCTATAATGGTTCACTTGGTCGAAAACTGCGACCCAGTATCGCAAGATGGCAAGCAGTATAAACCATAGCGAAGACGGTGCTAACGACGTAACTCCTATACCGTCCAATACAGAAAAAAAACATTAAACCAGATAGGAATTTATGTTCGACCGAGCCGTCTATTAATGAGTACTACTATCAGATTGGCGAGGTCTTTCGTCTGGACGCTCTTTAATTTAACGGTCTTCTATTCGATATGTTCCCCTAATTCGATGAAAATCAAATTTCCCTTCAAAATCGAATAATAAGAAAGCGTCAACTGTACTATCAATTTATTTCACCATCCGTGGTGTAACGTACCCTTCTTCTGGGATTACCGCAAACGGGGAAATTAAATACTGAAGAGAATCAGAAAACAGTTGTAAGTCATTCTAATAATTATTGAAGTCCCTAATCAGTCAACTTATCCACTTTTTTTACACACTTAGGATGTCGATTCATATATTCATCGAGCCGGACGTACTGGGCGTGCAGGGCGTAATGGCGCTTGCATCATTTTCTTCAAACCCGGCCAAGAATGGGGCGTACAAGCTGTTGAACGAAAAGCCGTAAGAACAATTCGCTTCTTCATTTATTATTGATTATCTTTTGTTTATCATGATGACTATTGGCCTGTGATTTGTTTAGGAATTGACCTTTTTTAAACACTTTTTTAAGTTTTGTTAAAAGTTTTTTGAAAGAGTTGTTCATAAGCCTCCCTATTCCTATACCGGTTGCGCCACAAAAAAGTTTCTCTCTTTGAAACTGATTTTCTCGAAATCTAAAAATTTTAAAAGAACCATTCCTATTTCACTGGAAAGAAGAAAGATAAACTTAAATTTTGATCGGTCGTTTATTAAATTTGATTCTTTAGATCAAAAGTTATGCTTAATTAAATAAAAAAGTTACTTTCAGAAAGAGGCCGAAAACGTTAAAAATCGACCTATCAAAGTTTATTTTAAATTTGGCAATTGCAATAGCCTTTACATCATTAAGAGCATTTTTCAGTAATTAAACACATTAACTTTGAAACTGATGGGTTTTAACGGGTTTAAAATCTTCGTCAAAATCATTTTAATTTACTTTCACTGAAATTTTCATCAGATTTTTGGTTCTCGACTGAACAAAGTCTATGTAAGGCTGGATGTACCTCGAAACCCATATTTGATGTATTTTTATGAATTTTACCAGATTTTTTGTCTTTTTTCGACGAATTTTCTTCCTTTTAATTGAAATTCAACAATAGACAGCTAATTATCATTTTTAATGACTGAAACGAAAATGCTGATGCATCATGTAATCATACTTCTGTTTTATTTGATAGGTCGATTTTTAATGTGTTTGTGCACTTTCAGAAAGTAACTTTTTTATTCAATTGAGCATAACTTTCGATCTCATTAACCGAATTTAATAAATGACCCATCAAAATTTAAGTTTATCTTTCTTCTTTCCAATGGAAAAGAAATGGGTTTTTTTTCAAATTTTTAGATTTCTCGAAAATCAGTTTTAAAGAGAGAAACTTTTTTATGGCGCACCCGGTATTTTCCTACTCAAACGGCCCACTATGAAACAGTATACATCCAACTCTCTCTCTAATTCAAATCTATTGGTAGTTCGAATTAAGTCAATGATTCCCTCGGCCGGAAATTAAAGTGAATTATAATTCGAATCTTTCTCTAATTCGAAGAAAAGTTTTAGTTCCTTGAAGACCGAATTAAAAAGACAAATGTCATTTTTCACTGATTTACTGATTTTTTGTAATGTATACAGGGCATTCAATTTACGAGGATTGGCCCACCCCAACAAGAAGACATCATCAGAGCAAGTGCACATGACGCCGTAAGGTTAGTTAATAATCACCGCCTTCGCCAACACTATTTACTTTGTGCAACATAGACTGTAATAATCGCCTCTATACTCAAAATTAGGTCTGTAGAATCTACTCGAACAAATTTTTGTTGGCTCAAAAGATTATCCGTAAACATTAATTCGGTAATTCGTTTATCAACACATTTCATTGTTTTAAGAGCCAGTTTTTTTAAGAATGGGGCAGTTTGGGGCAGTTCCAATAGTTTGAAACTTAGATTTTTTTCATTTTTGGATATGTTGTTACGTACAATGAACTGAGTAAAATCCCAAAATATTTTGGTCTGAAAATCCATAATGGCAGATTTATGCCAATTTGAAGTTTTTGACATTTTTGGGCATTGCACTTAAAAAGTTTTTTGATATAGAACCATGCTTTCTCAAATCAAAATGAGGAATTGATTTTGGGTGATTCTGAAACTATGGCCAGTAAACTATACAATTTTCCAAAAAAATCAAAATTTTCAAAATGGTAGCTGGAGTTATGACGTCACAAAAACACTACAAATTTGATTTTAGGGGTATTTTAGAGCCATCTGACCTGTCCCAGGGGAGTTTCTTACTGCTCAAAATAATATTTTCTGGTAGTTTAGTCCCTGGTCTATCCATTTGAAGTGATTGCAATAAAAAATTCCGGCCCTACTGGTCCCTTAGAGGCCCGAAAAGCCAATAAGGTCTCAAAAAAGTACCAACTTTAGCCCAATTTTCCTAGAAATCCCAACATTGTCTGACCTCCAACTCTTCTGTTCCTGAAAGACAACCGCCTGGTCTCTTAGGATCAAAAGAGAAACCTATGTGACCTCCTACCATTAAATTTTTATCTTGGTTTAAAATTTTTCTTAACATCGCTCGAAAAATGACTAAAATTTGGGATATTTTGGCCCATTGGCAAACTTCAAAGGGGTCTAGGTCACTGAATTTGTTATAATATAAGGGCTATGATGAATCTTTTATATAAAAACAATGAAACTAGGTGAAAAAAAGTTGTCAAATGTGCTTTTTTGGGCCAAAAAGGCTTTTTTTTCAATTTTTTGACTAGAGCTGAGGTCATTCTATTGCAGCCAGTAATTGGCAGCTAGAAAGTAAATTTTATCTGAAAATCATGATTCCTCATCACATTCCAGAAAGGTTTCTAGGAAAATCAAATATGGTACTCTTCGAAAGCTTATAGAGGCTGAATTTTCACTCAAAGGCGGCTTCTAACTCCCCTGACCCCCTTAATTTTGTAAAATTGACTTAAAAGTACATTTTTGGCTGAAATGTTTGCCCAAAATGAGTACCCATTGCTACTCGATTCTTGATTTTGTGAAAGCATCCTATAGATAGTTCAAGAATTTATCAGAAGTTGGAACCTTTTCCTTTCTTTTAAAGATTAGGGCTAGCTTAAAGTCAGTTTTAACTCTAAAATCATAAAAATCTTGACAATATTGCTCAAAACAACAATTTTTGCTCAAGATTGAACAGAAAATGAGCCCACTCAGATAATTAAATCATGGTTTTTGGAAAGTTTCATGGGGATAGTACAAACATTCATCAAGATCTTTACCTCCTGATCTACCATTTAAGGATCAAGTCTGTCAAAATGTGCTTCTAAACTCTCAAATCTTTAAAGGTGGACTTTACCAACCCCATAACACAATTTTGCTATCAGCCTGTTTGCTCTTAAATGCACTTAATGAGCCCAAAGTTCAAATTATCCAAAGGGAAGGAAAGGTTTAGGAATATTTTGTACTTTTGGACTTATCTCTAAGTATTTAAGGGCAGAAAGGTTGATGGCAAAATTGTTTTATGGGGTTGGTAAAGTTCACCTTTGAAGATTTGAGAGTTTAGAAGCACATTTTGACAGACTTGATCCTTAAATGGTAGATCAGGAGGTAAAGATCTTGATGAATGTTTGTACTATCCCCATGAAACTTTCCAAAAACCATGATTTAATTATCTGAGTGGGCTCATTTTCTGTTCAATCTTGAGCAAAAATTGTTGTTTTGAGCAATATTGTCAAGATTTTTATGATTTTAGAGTTAAAACTGACTTTAAGCTAGCCCTAATCTTTAAAAGAAAGGAAAAGGTTCCAACTTCTGATAAATTCTTGAACTATCTATAGGATGCTTTCACAAAATCAAGAATCGAGTAGCAATGGGTACTCATTTTGGGCAAACATTTCAGCCAAAAATGTACTTTCAAGTCAATTTTACAAAATTAAGGGGGTCAGGGGAGTTAGAAGCCGCCTTTGAGTGAAAATTCAGCCTCTATAAGCTTTCGAAGAGTACCATATTTGATTTTCCTAGAAACCTTTCTGGAATGTGATGAGGAATCATGATTTTCAGATAAAATTTACTTTCTAGCTGCCAATTACTGGCTGCAATAGAATGACCTCAGCCTTAGTCAAAAAATTGAAAAAAAAGCCTTTTTGGCCCAAAAAAGCACATTTGACAACTTTTTTCACCTAGTTTCATTGTTTTTATATAAAAGATTCATCATAGCCCTTATATTATAACAAATTCAGTGACCTAGACCCCTTTGAAGTTTGCCAATGGGCCAAAATATCCCAAATTTTAGTCATTTTTCGAGCGATGTTAAGAAAATTTTTAAATCAAGATAAAAATTTAATGGTAGGAGGTCACATAGGTTTCTCTTTTGATCCTAAGAGACCAGGCGGTTGTCTTTCAGGAACAGAAGAGTTGGAGGTCAGACAATGTTGGGATTTCTAGGAAAATTGGGCTAAAGTTGGTACTTTTTTGAGACCTTATTGGCTTTTCGGGCCTCTAGGGGCCAGTAGGGCCGGAATTTTTTATTGCAATCACTTCAAATGGATAGACCAGGGGATAAACTACCAGAAAATATTATTTTGAGCAGTAAGAAACTCCCCTGGGACAGGTCAGATGGCTCTAAAATACCCCTAAAATCAAATTTGTAGTGTTTTTGTGACGTCATAACTCCAGCTACCATTTTGAAAATTTTGATTTTTTTGGAAAATTGTATAGTTTACTGGCCATAGTTTCAGAATGACCCAAAATCAATTCCTCATTTTGATTTGAGAAAGCATGGTTCTATATCAAAAAACTTTTTAAGTGCAATGCCCAAAAATGTCAAAAACTTCAAATTGGCATAAATCCGCCATTATGGATTTTCAGACCAAAATATTTTGGGATTTTAGTCAGTTCATTGTACTTAACAACATATCCAAAAATGAAAAAAATCTAAGTTTCAAACTATTGGACCTGCCCCGCTCTTAAAAAAACTGGCTCTTAATAGAGGTTTCTCGTGTTTTAATTCGTAAGGGATGACCTCTACAGATTCGAACGTTTACTTCCATAATGTCGGAAGTTTCGTAACTTAACTAATACGATGAAAAAGCCTCTATAATTATGTCCCAAAAGGCAATTAATACGTAAACGTCAACCAGAATTTGAGTTATTTCTGTTGTTTGGTATATCACACTCTATCTTAAGTGTCCAGCCAATAACAAATGCTAATGTTTCCTAACGAGAACTTTTAACTATCGCCAATTACAATCATGGACAAAAATTATGAGAGAAAAAGCAAATTCCCATCTATTCCACCAGCCTGCTTCCCCCCATTTACAATGTTGAATGAACGGTGGGACGGCCGTGCACACTGAACACTACGGTTGGGTGGGAGGAGGTATCTTTTTTCTAAATTTCTGAATAGTCCAGCGTTTTTCAACGTTTTTGACCCTTTGCTGCTGAGTCAGCAAAATTTCAAACTCAAATATCTCATGATCTAGCCTAGGAAACCCTATAAATGACCCCTCTAATCGATAGTACACTTTGAGACGCATCTGTTAAAAGTGGTATCTTTCGCTGAAAATTTTCTCAAAACTGCTGACGTCAGCATAAAATATTGCATTTTTGAAGACGTATCAGCCAATTCCGGGGGACTAAGTCCGCCAAATGAGACAAATGACCCCATTTTGGTGATCTACTCTTCAAGCTCTATCTGATGGTACAATCAGTTTTAGCTAAATGAGAACTTCAAAATTCGACTTTCTAAGGACCCCCAGGCTAAAATGACCCTACCCCCTTCAATCCCCCATAAAAAATTTTCCCCACCTTTGCCAGCTTGGCAAAAACCGGTTTTGGGGTCCCAAGGGACCATATAATGAGAAAATAAAATAAAAACCCATATTTACTACTTGTAAGGGTGATCCTGGATCGCCGCCGGACTAGAAGTAACTTTCTGTGTTTTTCTCAAACACTTCTGTTCATGATTGTCGCTCAAAATCAAAAAACAAAGGCCTCGAAATGTCTATTGTCTCGATCTGGTAAAATTTATTCACCATCTTTTTCTCTCAGATGTCTGGACGATATCAGTGACGAAGTTTTGAGTATTTTTGCACCGTCAGCAAAAGAATTAATCGAAAAGCGAGACGGAAATGCTGAAGAGGCGCTGGCTGCCGCCCTGGCGTATATTTCTGGTGTCACAGAAATTGTTCAGCGATCATTGCTGTCTTCGCAACCAGTAAGATCAATTTCATCATTCTTCTTTGATATCAATCATAGCTTAAAAAATACTTTACCGTTGGATTGCAGTACGCCGTTTTATACTCTCGCTTACACAAATATTAAGGAGTCTAGAATACACGGGTTGCAAAATTATACCAATGCAGTCAAAACATGTGATTACTCGAAAAAGCTCACGTGATTTTAGTCCCATGTCACTTGCCTTACAACTTACAGCTGATAACTTTATCAGTGTCAATAAATTCGAACCAATCAAAAATAAATGTCATGTAACCAGCACATAAAAAATTTCGAGTAAAAGCGTGATTTGTCTTCAGACTTTAATTTTGCAACCTTTGTATTGACTAAATAACTTTACTTGCACTTATTACTTAACAGAAAAATGAACGAAACTTGTGCTGTTTTTCTTGCCTGTCGTTCGGGGGTAAACTTTTTCTGAATGGTGCTTAGCGGCATTGGCCAGCTCCTGCTTTAACGTCATACCCAGTATCTGGCCAAAAGAAATTTCTTAAGAAGAGAAGGCTAAACCTTAAATGGATAATTCATAGTGTGGAAAGGGGTCTAATTGGCATCCCCCCAACTTTAGAAATGTCTATCCCCCAAGGATTTTGGACAAAAATTAGCTAACAAACAATGTGAAATATCTTTAGAGAGAGAAAGCGAAATAATAAACTTCTTTCTTCTTTTTGACTCAGACTACTCTAACAGAAAACTTCCTTTTATGAAGACAAGACAAAATTTTATAACAGTGCTTAAAAATAATCTACAATATATATGTAAGCCCCCCCCCCTTTTTTCATAAAATTTCTGACCCCCCCCCCCTTCTTCATTTTTTTCGGTAGGTGTCATCCCCCCGAACTAAGTAATTTGATCAAACATTCTATTTCTCCTTACAGGGCTATACAACGTATATGATGAAACAGAATTTGGAACTGCGTAGCAATAGTTTAATCTGGAGCACGCTGAGGAGATATTTCGACGAGTCGTTCCTCGGCTCTATCAAGGGAATGCGCATGTGTGCTGATAAACTGGTACCCCTTCTTAATTGTTTTGTTTTTCTCGCAGATGTTTATCTTATCTGCTAAGAAAAGGTTTTTCTTAGGTGGAAATTCCATCTTTCAATTTCAGTTTTTCAATTTCGACCTTTACTTCTTCTACATCTACTTACTCTTGAGAGTTCGATTGTCCGCTTCCCCCAGACGTCTTCTGAATCTTATAAATCAATTTCTAAACCGCCAAACTACACCCATATTTTAGTGAAAAACTGGGCATTTTTCGACAAAGGTTACTATCGAAAACAGAAAAAGGTCTGTTACCATCACACTACGATTTTTTTCGTTGAGGGTCCATCATTTTAAAGTGTTGTAGTTTTATTTAAATCGCTGCCTGTATTCTTTATTGTTTAGGGTTGTGTATTCGACGTCCCAGACTCAAGCATCAGTGTCCTGGAGGTAAGAATACTTCAAAACTAATCTGATCTCTAATTGGTCTAATGCCTTCACTCAGTAGCTTCAAATTTTGAAATATTTTGTTCTATATCAAACGCGTGCACACCCCAACCTAAAAAATATGCCAATCTCGACCGGTACAGGACCGCAGAAAATGGAGTGATCACATAGGATAACAGTGGCTTTTAAATGGGTTCATTAGTGATCGGAGAGGGTTCGAAGTTAACTCCAACTGATGTTCATGAAAAGCCTCTTTGTAGGTCTCTATAGTTTCTAGCTTGTTCAATCTCTTAAAGTCTTTCAATTTATTCACTCTTTCATATATTGAAACTTTATGTTATGAATTAACTTGAAAAGTCAGTTGTAATTCAAGCACATAAATGAACGAAAAAGCGATAAACGGTCAACTATCTCTAATTCGAACCCCTATTATTCGAACTTAAAAACATTATTTCAAACGATATTGGAATATCGTATGAAATCCTCTTTGTAATCCGAAAGCTATTTTGAAAATAATTTTTAGTAGTTTGAAAAACGAATTAGAGAAAGTAAGTATCAGTAAGTATCGCATGATAAAAACTAAACAAATGACTTTTCAATAACACAGCTCACAGCAGCTCCTTCTCGGCAAAGTTCATATCCGACTGCTCAACATCAGTCTTATAAACCACTAGCCCGTGATTTCTATTCTCTTCATCATTATCGTGCCTGCAATAAAATACGCAAGCAGTGATCAAGTTTGCTAGTATCGAAATCTCCATTATGAAGACAATCAGAATCATCGCAAAGTCTAATTTCACGGGATCGATATTATAACCTTCGGGTATATCTTCCGGCAATCTTCCTCTCACCCATCTACCGTACACCGGCAAAAGTAACCATCCAATGAAAATAATGATTGATACTCGACTGACGATTTGAAAACAATCGAACGCAAGCTTTATGGATAAATAAAGTTTCTTTTTCTTGGCAACAGCTAGATACCCAAACACAGCATTCATCAACAATGACAATGTACTCCATGCAGGGAAACCTATGAACGTCTTCAATGCTCTTATGATTTCACTTCGTGTGTATTCTCTGTTCGCCACATAAACCGACCCGGCAATCGTAGATACTAACACAAAACTCAATAAAAGATGTGACAAAATACGTTGGGCCTTCCATGTTTTGGATTCGTTTGCGTTCCAACAGATATTCATTTTCCCAATTCTAGTTCAGCCAAATCTATGATGCTAATAAATTTGTGTTAATTGTCTTTTATAATACTTTTAGAAATTTTGATTCTCAGCAAAATTTACGAAGAAAACAATAAAAAAGCTTAATTAGCATATTGAAATATTTTCCTGTTACGTTTACAATCATCGGGAAGTATAAACTCAACTATATTTGGTTTCCATGGCAATCGCATGGTAATAATTTCTTCATAACTTGCTCATTGGGAAATGATATTTTTACACACATTATGCCCTCATTTAAAATGGTAATGATGATGAACCCATTTGATGGATAGATTTCTTGAACAATTATTTAGCATATATCAAAACTTATCAGAGGGGATGTGTGCAGCCTAGCATTAATTACAAATTATATAGGCCATTTCACAGTCGCAAAGCGTAATGGGTAATCAGGACCACTGCGCGCTAATAACGACTTACTATTGGTCCAAAGTTTTGAAAAAAAATGAAGATTTTTGCGTCTAGCCAACGGGAAGCCGTAATGGAGGCGCAATCAGTCCTGATTACCCATGATCCATTTCGACCGTGAAATGGCCTATACTCAGAAGTTTGACAAGCGTTAAAAATCTGTCATAACATTCATTATCATTATATACTGATCACTCGTTCTGACGTCTCAAACGGTGTGACGTCATGAGTGATACTGATCTAGCTTTCAGATGCTTACGTTAGCATTTTTTCGTGAAAAACTGTGTTGTAAGCAACTAATCTTCGACGATAAGATAACAAGAAAGAAGCAGATGGTATCGAATCATTGATACGAACAAGAAACTTATATAAAAGAGTTTTATTAAAGATCCTTGATACGAGGGTTGAAAACTACAAATAATTGAAGAGAGAGGAAGACGATTCATTTAATAGAATCAGCCAAAAGATTCAAAACAAACAAACGGTGGAAGCTTATCAATTCTATAGATCCAGCAAATACAACAGACTACAACGATATTGGGAAAATGAGTATCTGTTGGAACGCCAATGAAACCAAAACATGGAAGGCCCAACGTATTTTGTCTCACCTTTTATTGAGTTTTGTGTTGGTATCTACTATTGCTGGATCGGTGTACATTAGTGATGCCAATAGTGGAAAAGAATATGGAATTACTTGGAAAGGTGCTAAAAAGATGGGTATTACTGCATGGACTAGTCTACCTTTGTTGGTTAATATTGTATTAGGTTATGTTGCTATCACCAAGAAAGACAGACTCTATCTTTCCATCAAATTGGGATTTGACGTGTTCCAAATCCTTGGTCAAATTGTCAAGATAGCTATTTTTGGATTGCTGTTTGTGACGGCATTAGGACATTGCGCGCGGCAGAATCCGACGAGCGACTCCCGCCATTCTCCTGCAGCTGACGATTTTGGAGATATTGTGTGTTCGACTGACACTATCGATCGCGTTCGGTTAGAATACGCAATGATTGTGATCGTCTTGATCATGGAGATCTTGATACTGTTCAACATGCTAGCAGCTTGTATTTTGTATTGTATCGAGTGTGGGAGGAATTGCAACGCAGAGTATCGGACAGAAATCCCTCAGGAACACGTCTTCGTGCAACTCGATCAAAATGTTGAAAATAAGATGGAAAGTAAAGAAAGTCCGATTTATTGATGATTGTCGATCAATTAAAAAAAACACAAACTTGTAATTTTATTTGTCACGTTTTCTTGTCTGTTGTCAGACTCAAAAATACTTGTGAGGAAGTTCTCCACAATTTCTCACTGCGACAACTTGGCTATGTTATTACAAGTATATGTAATTAAATTATACCTGCTGAAAGGTTCAGTAAAAAATATGTTAATTTTTAGCAACAAAAGATTTTTATTTATTTCCTCATCGTTGGCTTTTTGTCTTCCTTCATTATCGCTATCGTAGCCGTTTTCGAAAGTGCAAATATTATGATATATATGAGGATATTATTTTGTCTGTGATCTACCCCTGGACATTTCGGTTTTTCACCCCTGGACATCGCAGATTCACCCCATGGACATGGCAGTTTTTCGGGGTTTTGTCAATACCCCTGGACAATATATCCTCCACCCCCCCCCCCCATGAAAGGTTTTTTTCTGGAAGAGCCCATGCCTTATACTCCTAATCTCTCTTTAATTCGAACAATTCTCTTCGTTCGATTTAAAATTGGTGAGAGCCAACGGTATGTTTAACCCTATTAGCCCCAGGGGGGGGGTAGAATCTACCACGCTGGAGCTCTTTTGTTTATATCTCGGAGAAAAATTTTTCAAACGACTTGAAACTTTCTGACTTTTAATAAAATCTTATTAAGAGTACTTGTACAAAATTTTAGGGTCATAGGTTGTCCAGATCAGGTTTTATGACTTTATTGTGAAACATGACATAAAACCCAGCTAAAATCCTTAAAACTCAAAATTTTAAAGTGTTGATATTTTCTAAACTATTTATTCAATCATTTTCAAATTTTGACACGTGATAGGCATTGATAATACAAATTTAAAAAATCTAAAGAAAATTTTTGAAAATGATGACGTCATCATTTATGACGTCATCAAATTTTGTAAATTTTACTCATCTTCAGCATAGATTTTAAGAAAAAATCTTCATGGAAATTGCAAAACAGGCAATTATGTTAAAGGACAGTCTTTTACCTTTCAGAATCTTCAAACAGAATCGAAATATCTTTATTGGTTCGACTGTAATAGACATTTTTGTAAACCATATATTTGGGCTTTTTTCCGACAGGTGGAAATTTTGTGATGACGTCATCAGTTTTTGAATGACGTCATCAATTTTTTTTTTTCTTCCTGGAAAATTGTATCATGATGGAGAACATCTGTACCAAATTTCATGGCCATAGCTAGATCGAAAATAATCGAGGGTGGTAGATTCTACCCCCCCCCCTGGGGATACAAAAGTCAAAAAAGCTTGGGGCTAATAGGGTTAAGAGAAATAGAGCTGGGCAGAGATAAACTCAATACGGTTTAACAAAATATACCACCCCCTCCCCTCCGCGATGAACCATATGACTAGTACGTTTGAAGGTGTGTGGATATTATCCTCTTCATGGGTCAGCTGGATTTTGTTCTTTTTATTGCTTTCTGGTGAGGAGTTATCCTTTTTCCGATACTTGATCTCTTGCAATTTCTTCTGATTCTTCAGAGCTTGAGAGTCTACTGTGCAATGTTTTCATTTCCCTACTTTCAACTTTTGTAGGATACTTGGCAAGGAGACAAATTTGCTACCCTCGAGAAACTGACTGAACTACCAGAGTTAGTCGAAGGTGTTTCTTCACAATACGGTGGTGGCTCAGGTGGGAATTTCAGTCGTGGCGGTGGCCGAGGCGGTTATGGTGGAGGACGTGGCGGTGGAAATAATTGGAATCGCAACCAAAACGGTAACCGAAGCTTCGGTAGTAATTGGTCGAATAATAATAACAATAATAGAAACTCTCAGGGTGGTTACGGGCGTAAACGCCCTTTCGAAAATAACGGACAAAGTAATTTTGGAGGCGGATATGATAAAAGGCAAAGGAGGTGATAATTGGTGAAATTTGGTGTGTTTTCACATCAAACTATATTGGCGTCGACTCGCTTTTCAAGCGATTGTATTTACTCACATCACAGAGAACTTTGATTCGAATTCTGTGTGTTACGAACCTTGAAAAGCTTTCATTCACTGGGTCACCCCAGTGGCAGGAATGTATCTAAGCTGATCTAACACAAATCTACAATGTGACACTTGCAAAAAAAACCGATACTAATTTTTATGAATTTTACAAAATTTTATTTTCTAACGAAGTTTTATTTTGAAGAATTTATTTTTCCATATTATATTGATGATAGCATTAACCTGCTATTATCATGTTGATGGGTAACAGAAAGAAAATTAATATGTTGAAATACTTTATTGATCATCGAGTATTTCTTTTACATAATGCGTTCTAATGATTACATGAAATGACTTTCTGTCTTTCTGTCTGTCACGAATATGTTTAGGTACCCTGAAGGAATAGACCTTATCGGTGTTTTTGATTTTTCTAAAAGAATTCTATTGTAATACACTCGAAACAATCCCACAATGCATCGCTTTTTTAGAAAAATCAAAAACTCCGATAAGGTCTATTATACGATTGACTTTGGCCAGCTCCAATTAAGGGAGCGGTCATTAAGTATAGCATATACCGGGTGGAAGGGATTTTTTCGGTGACATTTTTGTTTGCGTATCAAAAATTCTCAAAAAAATTTCATATCCTATGGGATGAAATTTTCATACCCTACCAGCCGCATAGACATGAAACAACACTTTCATCTAAATGCCCTGTTTGGGCTTCAACAAAGCTAGCGTAAAAAGGCAATGTGGGGGCGATGTATATTTCACACCCCAAACTAGATGGTTTTGAAGATTCTATTTTAAAAATTGATGGTTTTAAAGATTCTTGTTGTAGAAGGGATGGTCTTGAAGATTCTTGTTGTAGAAGTGATGGTTTTGAAAATTCTTGTTGTAGAAGTGATGGTCTTGAAAATTCTTGTTGTAGAAGTCATGGTCCTGAAAAATGTTTTTGTAGAAGTCATGGTCTTGAAAAATGTTTTTGTAGAAGGGATTGTCTTGAAAATTCTTGTTGTAGAAGTCATGGTCTTGAAAATTTTTGTTGTAGAAGTCATGGTCTTGAAAATTCTTGTTGTAGAAGTCATGGTCTTGAAAAATGTTTTTGTAGAAGGGATTGTCTTGAAAATTCTTGTTGTAGAAGTCATGGTCTTGAAAATTCTTGTTGTAGAAGTCATGGTCTTGAAAAATGTTTTTGTAGAAGGGATTGTCTTGAAAATTCTTGTTGTAGAAGTCATGGTCTTGAAGATTCTTGTTGTAGAAGGGATGGTCTTGAAGATTCTTGTTGTAGAAGGGATGGTCTTGAAAATTCTTGTTGTAGAAGGGATGGTCTTGAAGATTCTTGTTGTAGAAGTCATGGTCTTGAAAATTCTTGTTTCCGTTGTTCTGTTGTATGATTGATAGTTTTAAAGATCCTATTTGTAAGGTTGATGGTTTTGTAGATCCTACTTGGAATAATGGTTTTTAGGATTCTACTAGGGAAGTTGATGAAAAATCTGTTTGTAAAATAGATAGTTTTGGTTATCCTATTTGTAAAATTAATGTTTTTGAAGATCCTACTTGCAGAATTGATGGATTTGAAAATCCTATATTGTAAAATTGAAGGTTTTGAAGATCCTACTTTAAAATTGATGGGTTTGAAGATCCTATATTGTAAAATTGAAGGTTTTGAAGATCCTACTTTAAAATTGATGGGTTTGAAGATCCTATATGTAAAATTGATGGTTTTGAAGATCCTATTTTTGAAATTGATGGTTTTGAAGATCCTCAGTTGTAGAAGTGATTGTCTTGAAGATCCTATTTGTAAATTTGATGGTTTCAAAGATCCTATTTGTAAATTTGATGGTTTTGAAGATCCTACTTGTAGAATTGATGGGTTTGAAGATCCTATTTGTAGAATTGATGGTTTTGAAGATCCTACTTGTAAATTTGATGGTTTTGAAGATCCTACTTGTAAATTGAAGGTTTTGAAGATCTCACTTGTAGAATTAATTGTTTTGAAGATCCTGCTTGTAAAATTGATGGTCTTGAAGATTCTACTTGCAAAATTGATGGTTTTTATTTCACTTAATTTTTTATTATTTAACGTTGGTCTTACCAACGATGTATAAAATAATAGATAACCAACTTGCCTTGATTCTCAAAAAACATCCGTGTTACGGTTGTAAAAATATTAATGACATTTTGCATCGTAAAAAGTGCAATTAAATAAAAACTTGCTTCATTTGCAACCTTCTATTGGCCAGAATCGATCACGTGATGTATATTTTTCCAAAATTTGGGTTAAAAAAAGTGTATTTTCCTATAGGCAGCCTCACAGAAGGAATTTTTTAATTAGATATTATTGTTCTATAAACATTCATCTGTTTATTTTGTATCAGGCAACCTTCATGCACTTTTCATTCGTGAGATATCGCACTTCAAATCACACATATATTTTTCAGATAACATCATTTTATGAGCGTTTATTTATCCAGATGAAGATTAAGTGGTATTAGGCTGATCCGTAGTCAATTTGTCTAAAGATTGGTACCTTTATCTTTTGAAAAAAATTCCAAAATTTGCAGTAAATAACAATTCAAATTTTCTATCAATTCAGTGGATGTCAAAAAGTGTGTCAACATCTAGCTAAAAGCATAACACGCACTGCACACAGAGCTATTTAAAGGAGTGCTCATTTGAATAGGAAAACAATGGTTGTTCTCTTGGGAGAAGTGCCTTCTAGAGGTAGTTTGTTATCTAATATTTTTACATCGTTGGTCTTACATAGTAGGTATAGTAATAATTAAATACTATTTCATACCAACTATAGAGAAATTGATTGCATGTAAGATTCTAAGTACTTGAGAAGTTGATGGTTTTGAGGCTACTTTACTAGTAAAATTGATGGTCTTGAAAATCCTGCATGTAAAATTGATGGTTTTGCAGAGCCTAGTCATAGAATTTATGGTTTTGAGGAGCCAATATGTAAAATGTTAAAACACAAAAATTTGGTTTATCGGCCCCACCTCAAAAATTGACTTCTAAAAGGAAGGTGATTTTCAGAAATCTTTTTATGTAGTATTGATCTATACATAAAATTTAGTCATTCTGTAACATTCTTAGACTGGAGTCGTTTATAATGCATGTAATACTAATAATAAACACAAATAATGATACGGGATTTAGTTTGTATAAACGACTGGAAGAATCCGGTGTTCCAGCCTTATAGATACCGGGCCTAGCTACGCAGAAACTTGCGTAGCGAGAAAACAATTTATCAAGCAACAAACAAACTTTCAAAATAAAAGCAACTCAAATGAAAAACTTTTAACACACAAATCCACACACATTTTATTTTGAAGAATTTTTTTTGAGCGGGAAAAAATTTTAATTGCGATATTGACATTTTTTTTTGTTTGGAGTTAGTGCACAAAAGTTTCTAGACGACTAAAATTTACTTTTTTGCTTTATTTCTAATATGTCTGAATTAGTTGTCTAGCTTGCTAGACTATAACATTCTGTAATTTTTAGTTTTAATCTGGCATGCAAAAACCAGGCGGGCTGCGCAACTTTGGTAGGATTTATTGGCTTCAAACCCAAACAAGGAGATTCGGTTCTAGCCCTTTATTGCAGCGAACCAAAATCTTTGACCGGAATTTTTTGTTTATATAAAGATTGTCTCTCCTAGATCTAGACGATGCTATCGTCCGTTTTAGAGGGTCGGTAACCGCGGGAAAATATATAAGCGTCAGGGCGGTTTACAGGAAAAAAGTGGCGGTAGAGTTTGGAACAAACGTAAGCACCTCCACCACTGCTTACTCCGCCCGAATATATCACGCCTCCTAAACTATTCCCTTTTTTAGTGATCTTGTGTAAAGGATCATCTCTCCTAGATCGAGAAAATTAAATAACAACACGTATGAGCGAAAATTTATATAATAGTTTATTTACACAAACGCATTCTCAACCAAAATGAATGACACGTCATAAAAATATTAAATTCAAAAGATGTATGCATTAAATATTAACTCTAAACTTACCGAATTTAAAATACTATTTCGAAATTTGCTGTGAGGGTAATTTATCCAGAATTTCACGAAAACAAGCATGGGATCCCTGGTTAATCTCATGGTTTGGATTGGAATTCTAACAAAAAAATCGAAAAAGGTGATGAATTTCCAAACGATGGAAATTTCACTTTTGCGGGAAATTACAAAATCTAGGAGGAAAATTACAAGTTCGCCATCAGATCAGCCTCTGTTTGTTCGACATCTGTATGTTTATGTTTCGGAAAATCGAAAATTAAATTTGTACATAAAAACATTAAAAAAATATATAACAATATATTCACAATATGACACACTAAAAAATTCTTAGTCAAGTAGATATCCGAAAGGCCTAAAGGGTATCGTGGTCTTTTTTGGCAACTCGCTGGTCAATTGACTCAAAAAATTAGTTTATTTCAGAAGTCAGAATAATTAGATTCATAGCCTGTTTTTGATAATCAAAGGAAGCCATCGAATATAAATATTTTAGATTCCAGTCTCGTACCCAGAGCCAATCACGTCACTTTTTTTACGATTTTATACTGGTGGACGTTGGTACAATCGTACCTTTTGTGAGCGTTTTCAGAGACATAAAAAGTGAGCTAAAGGACTGGGTTCGAGTTTGCTTGGATACAAACGCAATAGCTCATCTTCAGAACATCCGCCAATCAAATCTCAAGTTCTTCAAAGAAACTATTTACAAATATGATATAGTGTTCCTAAATGCATGGGGCGGCATTGCAAATCCATAACTGCCGCCACCGCCCGAATGATAACTATTACTGACTAAGGAATACTCTTCCCCAAACCCCTCAACGTGCATACCACGTTTGCAGATCGGGCATTGCACGTATGAAACACTGTTCGCTTTCAACCAATCAGTCAAACATTTATCGTGGTAACCATGGGAACAATTTAACAACACTAGTGATGTATTCTGGGTAAAAACATCCAAGCATATCGGGCATGTATCGTTTTTAGGTTGCTGTGGAAACCGTTCTATGCATGCGCAACAGCAATCTATAAAGCGTTCCGTTGTTTGCGTAGGTGGTTGAAATTCACCATAAGTCACTCGATGAGAATTCGGTAAAATCACTTCCGTCTCGTCATCATCTTTATCCCAATACAAAGCCAAGCAACATAACTTATTATCAACATTATCTATCGATACCGAGTTACCTACATCCAAACTATTTTCCATACTTTTCGGATCAATATTGGTCAATTTTTTATACCGTTTACACTTTCGTTTTCGTTTTTTCTTAAATCTAATCCGGATGCCGTACATCCAACAACTTAGCCGGCAACCGAGTAAACGATATACCATAAACAATACAAATATCAAAACAATGATAAACGCGGCTAAACCAAATAGAAGTAAATTTAACGACTCGTCGCCGTGAACCATTTTTTGATCTTCTGTTGTTTTGTTGTTGTGAAGATTGTATATAGTAACGTCGTTTATGAATTTCATGTGATTTTTTCGCCTGTACAAAACAAAAACGGGATATACGTAAGAAGTTTGTTTTTATGGTCAAGTCTCATCCTTATATTATTTCCATTTGTGATATCCACGATGTAATGTTAGACTGTAGGTCAGTCGTTTTTTCATACTCACAAATCGGAAAATAAGTCGAATAATAATAATAGTAATAATCTAGAAAAACAGCCGCGAGTTTAGTTTGGAAATAACTAAGCTCTAGTTTAGACGGCCCACTTTTCGCTCTGTTTATTCTAATAGCGAATTAAGGTGAGCATAAAGTGGGCTGTTTAAATTCAATGCATTGCCCTCTTTTGATGGGGTTTTGACGTCAATGCAATGTCTTCTTTCAACCTTTTTGAAGCAAAGAATTATACGGCCCACTTTGTACCTACTCTTACAAGCAGGCAGGGCGAAGAGTGAGCCGTCAAAACTAGAGCTAAGCGAACCTAGTGAGCGTAAGGCGAGCGTTAGCTGCAGCGTCATAGACGACTATTTTGATATTCTACATAATATGTTTGATACGGAAGTACCCAAAAAGACCGCATCATTAAAGCAGTAAAACTAGTGGCAATCGCCCGGGCTTAAACGGGTGCTTCCGTATAAAATAAGGAATTAACAAAAGCTTTTCGTAGGACACTGCTGCTTTGACTCCAAAAATTAGTGGTCAAAACATTTCAAGCACCAAGAAATTGATACGCTGTCTTGCGGGACGCGCACCGCTTCCCATTATTCCTTAACTCTCATATATAGCTCAAAACAATCGTATCAACAAGAGGATTTCGAAAAGAGCTGGGTCAAAAATTTACATTAAGTCAATCTGAAGATATCGGTCAAAAACTGATTTTGACGTTATAAAATACATCGAAAAAACACGCATTTAATTATCCATTTTAACGCAGGAACACTGTTGCGTATTATTAATCAACCATAGAAAAATTCTTAAAACCTGGTTTTTTACCTATCTAGAAATGTCATCTTCGACTTTTTAAAATAAAATGTTTTCTTTCCACAACTTCTATGCCATCATATTACCCATCTGCCCATTGTCACAAGAAAAACACGTATAGTTTGCTCATTAAATGATTTTGCAGAACGACCAAAATATACCTTGTCATCCAATCTAAACTAATTCAGTTCTACTAATTACCTCAGACCAAGATAATTGTGTTTTAATGACTTCAAATAATAGCGCACCGCGCTGAGTCTAAAAATAGATTTTATTTTTGTCATAATCATTACTCTCGATGTGTTTGTACGAGTTCCAATCCCATCAACCCTTGCGTTAATTTCTTTTGCACGTTAATTGCATCATTTGACAAAAGATATAAAACAACTTGCACGTATTTTTAATTGACTCGCATTGAATTGTGGGATTGCAACTCGTACAAATGTCAAAAAAGTGTAAAGTAATAATTATGACGTATGCTTTGCGGAGCGCTATTAAAGAGCTCGTTTCATGTTTCTGCAAAACAACCAGAATAAACCTCGGCATTCAGTCAAAACTAATTGACTATTGATTACTTCCCAGCAAGATGATTGTGTTTTAATTGCATCAAATAATTAAATATCGCCTCTAGTGGATGCTCTGAAAACACAATGCATGTATTTTTCAAAGGAGATTTTCAAACTTCCTCAAGCGAGAAAAAGTAAAACCTAAAAAGATTGACGCTTCTTTTTTAAGAAGGAATGAATCTAGCTTTTGCTTTTGCTTTGTTTTCACGCAGCGTGAATTTCGAAATCTGGCGATGAAGAATATGTGTGAAAACCAATATCGTAGACAGGAGGGGCGCAAAATTTGTGTACGAGGAGAGCAGATTTTTATGACACTCTAATTATCTTTTAACATTATGAATAGTGTCATAAAAATCTGCTCTCCTACACAAATTTTGCGCCCTCCTGTCTACCCTACTGAAAACCACGCGGGTTTATATTGGAAATACGTAGCCCTTCCGGGTGTAAAACTCAACTGTCCCTACAGCTGATGTGACCGCCTACCCACCGGAAATCGGGTAAAGAATTGTCTGCGCTTATTGAGACGAATGGCTCCTACTAACTAAATTCGTGTAAAATATTTTGAGATTCCCCACATTTTCTATCCCCGTTGAAGTCAAAGCCCATCTGCTATTATAGCTTTTCACAACCCTTGCTTTTAAGCACTTTGGAATCGATAATGGAAAAGATACCAGACCTCAAACCATTGTAAAATCTTTAGCTAAAACTTCGTCCCCAGTGTGAAAAATGCCCTATGATTTCAGCCACAGTGGTAAATTTACGGGAAAAATAGCACTCCAAAACATCCTTAATTTTTTTGGCCTGGAAACAATAGAATTTCTATCCCCATTGGAGTCCCAGTAGCAATTTTCATCTCCACTATCGGAAAAGCTCAACAAGGGCTGTGAGACAGGGCTGTGAAAGAAAAAGTTTTCGAGAGAATAAAGTGTGGACTAAATTTATCCTCACTAAATGAACAACTTACACCGGGTCATTATCGAGACAGAGATGTACTTATGTACTCAGGCAAAACAGAAACATCCCAAATAGCCAGACGTGTAACCAAGTTTGATCAATTGAAATTCAAGAAAAACCAATATAATTCGAATACTCATATCTCACACACATTAACTTTAAGAATTCTCTATTTTCCTTTTGGTTAAATCGTTAAATACAAGGGTGATTATCTTAGAGTGAAAGCAAATACTAATTTAGAACTGCTATAATCCGTGGATCGCTTTCCCTTGCTATATGACTCTGTTTGTGCTTTCTGAGAAAATAATGACAAACATAGAGTTTAAGTCCCTAAATGGACTAGAAGGGAATCAAGGAAGCTACTTATTTCCCATTCAAAACGCGCGACAAGCGCAGTCTTCACAAAAAAATCGCAATAAAAGTCACTCACATCTTTCGCCAGATTTAGTGAGCCGCTCGAAAACCAAAAAAGCACCAAATTGAATCCTTTGCCATCATGATTGCGACGCCAATCTCAAGTTTTCACTTCATATTGAAGATTATTCTCTAGCCCTCCGGATAACCAAATCCCGAACCTTTCACAAAAAGCTCAACGTCAGTAAGGTCTGTCAATCACATACGTTTCTCCTACACCTTTTTCATTCTTGAAGCTCACTTAAAATTACTGGACAAATGTCCATCTACTTACAACCATACTTAACCACTTTACAACGTTCTTAAACTCCTCGCCTTATCCTCTCCTCTTATCATTTTGTAAAACCTTCCATGAATGTGTATAATATGGAGAAAGAAATCTTTTCATTTAATCTCTATATAGTTTAATAGAATTTGTAAAACTATAAGGAAGTTGTTTTACATTTGATTTAAGGTGGTAGTCTACCGCCAGATTTCAAAAGTCAAAAAATCACATTTTTTGCAATAACTCAAGAACTTCTTTACATTTCGTAATGAAATTTTCAGGAAATGTATATCAACTATTAACATTTCTAAAAATAAAAAAAAATTCTAAAAATAACCAAAGACGGGGGTAAAATCAGCCAGGGGGTAAAATACTTTATTTTGCTTGTGTCAGGTTTTCTGAATAGTCGGCTTGACCTATGAAGTTAGTTTTTTTTTTAAATGACTAATATTTAGAAAAGGTCTGGAATGAGTGAAAAAAAAAATTAAAATTTTTTTCCAGGGGGTAAGAAACTGAAAAAAACGCTTTTTTGAGATTAAAAGTCAGGAAACCAATTTTAAAACTTTTTAATCCATTCATTCAATGCACAATCATGTAAGGAAACTTCCCTGAAAATTTCAAGTCTGTAGCTACTCTCAATCATAAGATATTTCTGACAAGGTGTTTGCGAACCCCCGGAAACGCGTTTTTGAGAAAATCAAAGAAAAAGACAAAAATGGGTATCATTTTAAGCTGGAAAGCTCTTTTCAAAAAATTTCTTCACTGAATACTCATCAAACCAGTCAGGTTTCATAAGTTAAAGTAAAACATTTCACAAAAATTGATAAATTATCCAAAAATCAACAAAAACATGTTGCGCTAAAGTTACGTAAATATAGCAAACTTTGCGGTAATCTTGCGATACCGATAACATCAAATTTGGGTGAAAACAGCCACATAAGTGTGACAAAATGTTCATTGAAATTCCAGCATGACTCTCTGTAGACATGGAAACTTTTCTAGTGCATATTTTTATTCACATAGACTTGAATTGACAATGAGCTGGCTTGATCGAAGGCGGCGCCTTCGCTTCGGTTACCGCCTAGGCGGTTATGAATGGCTGGTGTCAGATGAGAATGTGTGTCTCCAGAAGTTAGGTCCAGTTCATTATAATGCACATTTCTATCTCTGTTACATCATGTTGTGCTTGGAAATATCTCAGTCACCAACAAAAGCACACTGTCTATGCTCAAAACAAAATGCCGACAACTTAAATGTTTTTCGCAGAAATCCAGCAACACAACCAATGTAGAGCAACTTTATAGATTCGGTAGAGTCCATTCTTCATTTAAATAAATCATTTCAATCAAAGAGATTAAGTTTTGATATAAAACTTGCCAAGAAATCTGCAGAATCATGCTTACATCTTGCTTTTCAGCTGGTTTTGATGTGTTACACTACTGCAGCTACCATCTTTAATTTTAAGGATTACGTAATGCCACGGAAAATAATATTTTGGCGCTCGAAAAGGGCGTAAAAAGAGCTTTCTTTTGGCGTATCACATTGCTATGTTTCGGCCGAGATTGAAGAAATAAGTCCTTAGCAACGGGATTTTTTCTGTTGCTAGGGCGATTTTTCAAGCACCCAACAGGATAAAAATGCTCACTGCGGCCTGAATGATAAAGATATAGCTCTGAAATTTTCAGGAGATGTTCAGAAAGACCTAAGGATCTCAAAACACCCAAAAACCAGAATTCGACAATTTTTTCGATGATTTTTTATTTTTGGGTAGACTACCACCTTAACAACATTACAAAAGATTACAAACTGAGCTTCACAGTCTAGAAGTGACTTGCGAAAAAAACAATCTTTTAATTGATCTATTCAGAGATCTGCAAATTGGAAAGGCAAAGAGTTAAGTGCTGCTACTAAAGGATTATCCAGATTATACCGGTTAAGACAGAAAACAAACCCTAGAAACTTTATTAACAAGAAGGACGTCCTATATACTTTATATAGATAAAATCAAAGTTCATGGTGACGCCTTTAGAGGAAATCGTCCCTGTCTTGCTAAGCTGTTTGCCGTAAGCCCGGGGTACTTAGACAAACGGAGGGTACGGTGTGTGCCGCCCTTAAGGATACCTTTTTTGGATTTGCAAAGTCCTGTTTAGGGTCGGAAGAATCCCCCCCCTTTTTACCCCCGGAAAGAACAAACATTGGTCAAATTTGTCCCAATAAGGGTCGTAAAATTCACAAAATTTTCCTTTGAGAAAAATATACAACATCTCCGTTGCAAACTTAATCACCTCACCGAGACATAATAAAAGGCTGCTGCTATGGAGTTGGGTTTCAACGGTCTGTAAACAGTTTTTGCGGTTGAAAAATCTTTTAATTGTCACTTCTGAAAAGGTTGGTTTGGAAAGCACTTTGAGTTAAGGGAGTAAGTTGACTAAAAAAAACAAACAAACTTATCGTGTAGAGATAAATAATATACTCTCGGGTACCTAATAGCCGGATAGGAATAAGCGGGGGGGGAGGGTGGTTGGAATAAAAATGTCCTGGGTGGAAATTTTTTGAAAAAAAGGCTAACACGGCAGAATTAGGACAAAAGAGGAAACTTTCAAAAACATTTTCCCAAAAATTAATAAGCTGAGGTGGGTTAGAATAAGAATGAGAATGTCCTGGGTGGAAAATTTTCGAAAAATTAATTAGCGGGTGGGGGGCTATTAGGTACCCGAGAGTATCACCTTCTTCATTCTGTAAATGAAACTAAGGGAGTGGTCATCAAAGATAATAAACATAGTTAAAAGATCGATTATGAGACCGATTACACATTTTTTTATAAGAACAAAACTATATAAGATAAGGCTTCGCTTGCCAAAATGTTAAGAACAAGTTAAGAACATTTTAAAGCTTAAAACTCAAAAAGTTAGTTTGCAGATAATTAAAAAGGTTCACCCTCGCGAGCCAGGGCCGATAAACGATTCTGCGACTTAAAGAGGCCAGTACCGTATAATTGCCCCGTCAACGCGTCCATCAGAATCATCAATAGCGTAAGGGGGGTAGATAAGCCATTGGGTCGAGGGTGAAAGAGATTAATCACCCATTAAAACTATGCAATTATGAAAAATTAACTATGGACAGAGCCCTTAAGATGAAAGCCCTGTGTTGTAGACCTGTCATTGCTACCCGCTGCCCAGTGAAAGAGTTGGTCAAAAATATTGCCATGGAGCCCAACCTCGTCCCCGTGTATCCCATGCGTTATTGACGTTACTGATTGTCGCCAGAGAATACCCTGCCTGGGTAGCATCTACAATCAGTGACAAAATACATAACCATAAACAATTTGGCAGCGCTCTAAATTAGGTTGGAAGGGTAGAGTTTTAACTCTGAGCTTTAACGCTAGACTTAAGCCTTAAGACCTTAGGATCTGAGGATCCAAAAGTTCAAAAATGGTCCAGGCTTGAAATTTAGCCTAGAAACCAATAAATCTCTCCCAGATCGAAATAATCGATGGAATCAATAAGTTGAAGGCCCGAAATTGACATTCTCACTCGAACTTGGAAAAAATGGTAAAATTGTCAAAATTGCCAATATATTATAGCACTGATTGTAGTGCTATCAGTAAGCATCAAAAAGCTGATAATGCACAGGGAAGGAGGTTGCCTGGTGCCCTGGTGACACTCCTATATTCAGTGAGGAGTCAAAGACCAGAAGAGCGGCCGAGAAATTTATTATGAATCAGTGAGACAGGGGTTTTTGTTTTATTTTAGCTTTCGACGATCGGTGACTATCAAGACACTCTTCTCGAGATGCATAAATTTATTGTTGTCCTCGTTTTCAAAAAGATTTCATTGCTATGAAATTACATATTCACAATGATAATTGTGTTGTTTACACCTCATGAGACATCTTGAATTTCAAGTACTTTTGTTTTAGAGTTGATGTTTGCCTTTTGGGAATTTAAATTGGTTTAGATGTATAATTTCATAGCAATGAAATCTGTTTGAAAACGAGGACAACAATAAATTTATGCATCTCGAGAAGAGTGTAGTCACCGCCAAGTATCAACCTTGACGTGTATTCTACTTCTAGATTGGAAAGTTAAGTACTCAGGTATTAGCGGATTAACTTGATAAAACAACAAACAAACTCTTTTAATTGCAATGTCAATAAAAATTGTCATTTTATTTGTATACGGATTATGTATATGAAGCCAAGTGAGAAATGACGCCTGGAGGGGGAAAGTTGTAACCACCAATCGTGGTTTCCGCAGTAGCGAGTTATCCTTTATCCTATCCGAAAAACATCCAAGTATCAAAGTAATAGTTTCTCAAAGGAACACTGACGAGGTTTTTGATTTTTCCAGAGTTGAACAGACTGACGTTCTCAAAGTTATTCCAAGCCTAAATGAATCTAAATCTGTAAAAGTTACCGTGAAAACCACAGGCCGAAATCATATATCGACCTGTGCCGACCAATCCAGATTCTATTCAGCTCGCAATCAACGCAGAGAAAAGTAACCTTGACGACAATCCAAGATCTTGAATGAAGTTCATTGCTGATATTTTTATTCCCGTCATTGAAAACACAACTCAAAAAAGTTATCAATGCTTTTTAAAAAGAGTCAGTGATAGGGTATCTGTAAGTGGGACTATACCGGCTCGTATGCTTAAGATTGAAGCAAATGTCTGTGCTCTATTCCTAACTTAATGTTTTAATGAATGCCTGGAATCCGGGACATTTCCAGAGCAGGCTTAAGCTTGCTGATGACACTCTCGTTCTTAAAAAAGGCTCTCTTACTGATAAAGTCAATTATAGACCAATAAGCTTACTCCCAGTTGTTTCAAAAATCTTTGAGCGTTTAATAGTAAATCAATTAAACGCGCATCTCGAACCACATTTCTCAAAACTCTTGTGTGGTTTTCAAAAAGGTCATAGCACTCAACACGCCATTTTGAACATATTAAGAAATTGGCGAAGTGCTATAGCAAATAAACAAAAAGTGGGAGCGATCTTAATTGTGTTATCTAAAGCCTTTGATTGTTTACCTCTCACAACTTACTTTTAGCAAAACTCTCGGCATACGGGCTCAGTGAGAGTGCCGTCAAATTAATGCACTGTTATTCAAGCAATAGAATAGAGTTCGTATAGGTTCACATTTAAGTACATGCCCGAGGTGTACTATGGAAAATGGGTTACAGGGATGCACCGCTGGTCAAGGTACCTTGTTTAACCTCCAAGAGTCCCGAGTAGGGTCGCAAAAACACCAAAATAGAAGAATCAGTCCCTCGTAGGGTGTATTTTTTGGAAAACTTGGGGAAAAAGTTTCTGCAAAGTTTTCAAAAAAACGAGTCCCACGTAGGGTCCATTTCTCGAACCACAGCGGGGGAGCACCCCCGTCGGTCGACAAGGGTAGTACCCCCCCCCCCAAGAGTACATAGCTTGTTAGTATTTTATTAGGAGTACCCCAAGGGTCTATTCTTGGGACGTTACTATTTAATTTTTTCTTTTAATATATCTATTTTATGTCATAGATGAAATTTTAAATTTTGCAGATGATAATACCATAGATAGAATGAATTCATGCTTTTTTCCTCAAAATTTCTTTGTTCTTATCGTATTTTAATTGCATATTTTCTCATGCTTGATTGGATTCTTTTGAATTCTCAAAATATTATGCACATAATTTGATCATTTTCAACTGGAAATTTCGGGCACTTCGGTCCCCTCAATGCAAATAAGAATTACATATTTGAAATCAGCTCATTTTATAGATTCACCAGTGTTGAAAAACTATTTGAAAACGCACTTCTAAGAAAAGAAATTTGGGTGTCAAGTTTTTTACCTAAATTAGTTATTCTTTCCGTATAAACTAAAATTTATTTTTTGATTTTAGGAGTTAAAATCGATGGAATCACTAAATTTCAGCTCCTAAAATTCCAGATTGTAAGCCAAAATAGATTTGTAAATATCAATCGTTTTCTAAAACTAAAAATATCGTAACTGAGAAAAAATACCGTGCAAACATACCCTTATATAAAGAGATTTCTATCCACGCATCAGATTTTCAGAAACTGTTTTTATGATCAATAATCACCTTTAACAAAGGGAATCTGAATAGATGATGCAGTGCCGTAGGAAGCATTTTTATATTGGGGGGCTGAAGTTTAGTGACACCGCGAGGGCCAACCATGGTTTGGACCGAGGGGGGAAATTTTGAAAATTTGGGCTCTAGATTGCTTAAAAATACACTCAAAACATGTACATAAAAGACAATTATGACAAATTAAAAAAGAAAAACTTTGCATTTTGCAAAATAACCATTTTTGAAAAAATTATTGGGGGGCATAGCCCCCCTTGCCTCCCCAGTTGCTACGGCACTGTGATGATAACAGTTCTCTGATAATATCTTCTTCTGGATCCAACTTGAATGAAGTTAACGCAAACCTTTTACACCAACTAAGCATTGCTCTTGATTGGTTTAAGCATAACTCGATGATTGCAAACCCCCTAAGTTTCAACTAATTTACCCCAGTACTTTTAACGCCGATGTTTCTCTTCCTTTTGGTAAAAACCACATTAAGAACGTCGACGCTGTGAAAATTCTGGCTATAAAAATCGAAAATTATCATTTATTCCTCACGTCACCGAACTTTATAAAAATCTAACTAAAATTTGAAGGGTGAGACATTTTATATCCGAAGATCAAGCAAAGCTTCTTATAATAAATTCCTATATTCTCTCGCCATTCAACTATACTGCCCATTAGTCTGGATGTTTGGCGGTAAAGGGGTAGCAGCCTTATTAAGAAATGCCACTAAAGACTGCACTGTGCTCTGAAAAATAAAACCGTATCAAACTATAGTGACTTATTAACTGACTGTAATGCGGTTGAGTATTCATACCCGTAATCTAAAACTTCTACTGATGGAAGTATTTAAATCTACTCGTGGTCTTGGACCACGTATCATGGCATGGCATATTTACAGCATCGCAGTCACGTCATGGTCATACACTTTCTCTCCATCTACATTAAAAATACAATAGTGCATTTGGTGTTAACAAATTTGACGTGAGCCAAAGGTGTTTCGAAAATTCATTCACTTTTTCATTGTGAAAAAGATTATACCTAACCAAACCAGCACTATGAAGCCATCATTATTTAACTGAAAATCAATTTGTTTAATGATTTACACACAAGAGACTGCTGAAGAGAAAATGTCAAGAAAAGAAGATTGAATCGGCGAGCAAAAATTTTCTATTTGCTTTAACTTTGTTTGTGAGAAACTCTGATTCAATATTTATCATACTTACTTGCCATGCGTGAATATGTGTCCATCAAATCAAAGAAGATTGAAAAGATAAAGATTGAAATCAAACCTTTAAGGTTTTGACGTGATTGGCACCATGGAAAAAATTGAGTTTAAATTTAGGCTTATTCCGGGGGTGGGAGCGAGGGTAGGTAAATGACCAAACAAACGAACGTGCGGCCCTTAAGGGTGCTTTTTCCAAGATTCCCAAAGTGCACTAACAGTGTCCAAATGATCAAAAAGATGAGAAAAATTGCACTTTAAGGGTGTAAAATTTGGAAAACGTGACTATGTTTTGCCTGAAAATGGTAAAAAAATTTCAAGAAGATGCACCGTAACGCTTGATATTTCGTCCAAATCTACCCAAATTTTGCTGAATCGAGTGCCCCGCCCCGGACCTGATTCTCGTCAGAAAATAGGCTTCTTGCTCATCCTCTAGCGAAAAAAGTTTCTTATAGGAAGTATATCTATAGAGGTCTGCGATTCAGACTAGTCAGAAACGCGACTCGTGTAACTGTAAAAGCGTTTTGTTACTGGGGCGCACGGAGGGCGGTCCAGGCGAAAGTTGGGTGGTAGAGGATAAAAAAGACTAGGACGAGGCGGCTTATTCATTTTGCGCGCTAAATAGAAAACGAAAGTACAAAGGACGTGACCCAGTGCAGACATACACGATAGGTGAGGCAGATGTTTTTTTAATATATTTCTTTTGTTTTGTAGTTAAAGTATTGAGGGGTTTATGTCATGAAATGATGCAACTTCTATAGTCATTGTTTATTGACATGTTAAGCATGTTTATGAATGACGTCAACTGGTTATTTTTCAGACTTTATATACGTTATAAACATGTCTGAAAATCAGCAGCTCGTCTGCAAAAATCAAAAACATGCACTGTCTCATGAACTTGATGCTGAACTTATATAGCCTCATATGTTGTAACTTACATGAGTTTGAGCTGGCATTGAAGGAGCAACAAGTTCACTAGCACTAGAAAAGGCCACTAGAAAATGAAATTTGGTTTGATTTGACAGATTTTCATTTTCTACTAAACGTTTTTTAGAAGTTTTTAATCAGTGGAATAAAGGGAAGATTCATGTATTCAGGCACAAAATAGCTCAGGCATTCACGTAATAAAAGAGGATTTTCACGTTCACGCAAATTTTTTAAATTCATGGCATGCATTCACAGATTTTTTATTTTCATGCATTCACGCAGCCAAAAATACGCATTCACCCAAAATGCTGGGGGCCTTAATAGATAACAGAAAGGTATTGCATGTAAAATTAGCAATCAAAATTATGATATGGTAAAACTTTATTTAAAAGAAAATATGAAAGTGTGTTTGAATCTCTCTTTCTTTATCTGTCTTAGGAGGAACCAGAGAGTGTGAGGTCTGTATGCTGTCTTTTGTCTCTTACCAGCTTTTCTAGATATTGGCTCATTAGTATTTTCTGCTAATTTGCACAATAATGCAAAATGACAATATCCAAAAAGTGACGAAGCCCAATTTTTGAAAAGAAAAATTTTTGGGCCAAAAAGTGCCAAAAAATGTGTTTTTGGGACTTTGTGTAAAATTGCAAAATTGTAAGATTTTTTGCATAAAGACAGAGGTCAAGGTTCTTTTAAAAGCTGTTTTTCTGGAAAATGTTTTTTGCCGTAAAATCGCATTTTCTTAGTTAGGGGGATTTCCTTTTCTCATTTTTAGGGCAAATGACTATTTCTCGCGTTTGACTTGGTTTTTTATTTTTTATTTTTTAGTTTGCATTTTCTTACCATTGTAGCTGTTTTTCTATTTTCTAATTACATTAGCCTTCAGGTAGGTCCATTTAGCATGTATCTTTGTGTGAATAAATAAATTGTGATTCAGATTGCAAATTAAAAATTTTAAAATAATTATTATAAAAAGTATTATGGATTTGGCAGTGCAGTTAGACAAAGGGAGATTGAAATCTGTACAGGTTCAACGACCAAAACTATCATCTATTGATGATGTAATTATTGAAGTAACTCATGCAGGAGTTTGCGGGACTGATTTGAAAATAATCGATGGGAAATTTCCTGCGGCTGAAACTGTGATAATGGGTCATGAAATCACAGGTTTGATTGCAGAGAAAGGTGAAAATGTGACTCATCTCAGCATTGGAGACAGGTATATTTTTCAAATGATTTTTAGCACTTCTTTTTTTTAAAGTCTGTGTCAAAAAGGTGTGCAGTGTTTTTATTTTATAACTTCCCAAGCATTTGTTGTATATTAAAAAGGTTGACACAGGCTTTAGTAACAGTTACTGGATATAAAGTTTTTTTTAGGAATTTTTCCACTATTATACTGTAGTGGTAGAAACTCAATTTGAATTTATTTGGTGAAGCTCAATTTTGATTTGTGCAAAAAGTCTGAAAATACCAATAAAAGCAGCACTTTTATTTATTAGGGTATGTGTCAACCCATTCAACTTTTGCTCAACTTGTTTATACTGTGTTCGTGGAGATACACAATTTTGTGTACGGGAAGGGATGAAAACTGCATTTGGAATCATGAAAGATGGTGGCTGGCAAAAATATGTTGTTGTTCCCGGCTCCCTTTGTTTTCAACTACCACAAGGAATGTCACTACAGGACTCTGTCTTTTGTCAACCTTTATCAAATTGTATACGAGGCTGGGATAACATGGTTCATGTTGATTTGGATGCACGGATTCTTGTTGCTGGTGCAGGTGAATATTTTCAACTCTCACTCTTGTAATATTTATTGCAAAACATGATCAGCATTCTTCTATTGGAAAAAATGTTTTTTCAGGGGTATATACAAGCGTTTTTAGCTAATTGAAATGCATATTTTGAAAATGTTTCAGGCATTGTTGGGTTATTATGGGCATCGCTGTTTCATTTCCATGGATATCGTGACGTCACAATAACAGAAGTGATTGATCATCGGAAACTAATGGCATCACGCCTTGATCTTGGTTTTCCAGCATTGAAGCCAGGAGATGTAAACCGAGAAATGAGGGAAGCTGAAGAACATGGCAATGAAGCATGGGGTTTTGATTTGATTGTTGATTGTACAGGTTTGAACCTTAAAATTAGGAAGCTGTTAAAAAGGATAGTCAGATGATTTGATATATTTTGCCTGTAGAATCTTCTATGGTTCTGAATGAAACCTCCAAATGTTTTGACTAACATTTTCCCAGTCAAATGAAAGTTTGAAATATCTTTACATTGGTTTTTTACATTTTTTCTATTGTTTTCTTGCTCAAAGTTTAAGACTTGTAACCTACATTCTTTAATATTTATTCTCCAGGTCAAAAAGAGGCTATTGAGACCCAATTCAAATGGTTACGTAAAGGAGCGACATTTTTGTTGTATGGAGTATGTGCGCAGGGTGTTAATCTAGATCTTGAAGTTTATCAAATCTATAAAAAAGAAATCACTATTGTTAGTTCCTACTTGAACAGGTTTTCATATGCACGGACATTAAAATTGGTTCATGGAATGTCAAAGCGGTATTTAGATTTTAAGAAATTGGATGTTGGTGTTTTTAAATTGAAAGACTATGAAGAAGCTCTGGAAAAATTACAGAATGGTGAATTCTCAAAATTAGTTTTTGAAGTCTGAATGGTTTCCAATTTTAATTTCATAAAATCTGTTGTGCTGATATGATATCTTTTGCGTCTTAAAAGAAATAAAGCTGCAATTTATTACTATACATTTATAAAGATCAAAATTATCTTAAAATGACATTTCTTGAAAATTATTTATTTACTCATTATTCACCATTGCTGCAACTTTTTTTATAATTATTACATATATAACTTCCAAGCTCAACACACTGAACTAAAGCTCTTGTTTAGATCCGCAACATGTTATTTACATGTTTTAAAAGAAAATCTGTTGTTACTAGTATATGTTTGTTAGTATTTACAGCTCTTAAACATTGATTAAGTAGGTTTTGTTACACTCTTGTAAAATATCACCACATGCACCTTAAACGCTAATCTTTTATCTTAAATTTTGATAGGAAAATATTTTTGTGAATGAAATTATAATTTTTTGTAAAGGAAATAATATTTACCTTTTCTTTTTTTTTTGCCGATTCCCTTTTACATCCTGCAGCTATCTATCTTGAAACCCATGACACGATCTTGTATCTAGCTTAAAAATTTAGCTTGAATTTTACACGTATTTTGACAAAATAAATTCTCTTTTTTTATTTACAGTAAAAAAAATTAAAAGGCAATATCACAAAATGATGAACAATGCTTTACAAACATACAATGGAGAATTATCTCTCATCACCAGACCCATGCCAAAAGTGACGTCACCAAATGATGTTTTGATTAAAGTGACCCACGCTGGGGTTTGTGGAACTGATTTATCCATCATTGCTGGTCGATTTGAAGCAGCAAAGAAAATTATACAAGGTCACGAGTTCTCTGGTGTAGTTTCCGGTGTTGGTGCAAAAGTCAAACATCTAAAGATTGGTGATAGGTAACCTTTAATTTTTACATATTTTTATAAGAACAAACAAAAGAAAGCTTCGATGGACAAAATACCAAGAACAAGTTAAGAACGTTAAGGCTTTGCAGATTGCAGTCTTTTAAACACCCAGTTTCTTAGGAAATTCCGCTAAAATACTTGCAAGATTGGCAAGATGGTTGAACAAAGAACATTTCAAGAAGCTTTTTAGTTTTAATTAAATATTTCCTGTTCTAAAGCAGTTTATAAACAGTGATAGTTTACGAAGTGTTAATATTTTATTGTATTTTTAAGAAAATACCATGATCTTGATTTCAGAAATGCAAGCAGGGGGGACTAGAGGAAAGGAACAAGGATATCAGTGAAGTTTAACAGAACTTTCATATTTATATAATATTAGTTCAGTCTGTATGCACCAATTTTTTTCTGAGAGCTAGATTGAGAAGCAGAATCTAATTTTATAGAAGATTCTGCAGTAAGTTTGAAAAGGTAGGATCGAAAATGTCTTAACAATGTTTGATGCACTCGAAGCGTTACCTCAGTTGACATTCTAGCTCGGTGTTGACTGTTCTGAAGTAATATACTGGAATTTCTGCTCTTAAGTTGGTATACATTTATATGTAAAACCAACATTAAATACATTGGAAAATAAATCAAAACTTTTCAACTTTAACTTTATTTCAGAATTTGTGTCAACCCATACAACTATTGTGGATCTTGTGCTTTCTGTGTGCGAGGCCAACCTCAATTTTGCGTTAAGGAAGCCATGAAGACTGCCCTGGGTTACCAAAAAGATGGTGGTTTCCAGGAATACATTGTACTCCCAGGGCATTTATGTTTTCCACTACCGCCCACCATGCAGTTGAGACAGTCAGTATTTTGCCAACCATTGTCAACCATTTTGAGAGGGTGGGATAACATGGGAAAAATTGCGTTGGATTCTAAAGTACTCATCGCTGGAGCAGGTATGACAGACAAAATTTCATTCTTAGACGGTCGTTTTTGCCTTGGCTTGTCTTACTAGCGAGTTTATGGGACTGTGAATTCTGCATTCAATGAGGCACGATACCCTATGGACCGTCCTTATATTTTCCGCTGGAAAAACAGATATCTATATTTCTCCTCACTAGATCGTTTTTGGACCTACCTAAGGTAGTCCTTTAAATTAACCCTTGTCCGTTCGTTCGTTCGTCCGTTCGTTCGTCCGTTCGTTCGTCTGTTGCCAGCTTTTCTCAGGATTGGCTGATTTTTGGCACAATGATGCAAAATGGCAATGCCCAAAATGTGACGGAGCCCGATTTCGGATAAAAAATTTTCTCCGGCCGAAAATTCCGGAAATATGCCGGAAAAACTGTTTTTTTGGCATTTTCTCGAGATTTTATCATAAGTTTTTTCTGATTTTTTGCTCAAAGATGCGTATTAACAATGCCCAAAACATGGCCGAGTCAGATTTTTGAGAAAAAAAATTTTAAGCCGGAAATATGCCGGAAATCGCTGTTTTTGCAGATTTTCATTGGCCTTTTTCCTTATAATTGATTGTTTTTTCATTCAAAAACATTATTAATAGCAATGCCCACCATCAAGCATGTTTTAATTTTCAATAAAATTGATTTTTGAAGCCGGAACTATTTAAAAATCGCCGGAACAACCTATTTTCGCCGGAAATACAGTATTTCTTGAATTTCTCGAGCTGTACTTTATATATTTTTATGAAATTTTGCACATTGATGCAAAATGACAATACCTAAAATGTGACGGAGCCTGATTTTCGAAAAACATTTTTTCCGGCCGAAAATGCCGGAAATATGCCGGAAAAACCGTTTTTTTGGCAATTTCTCGAGATTTCATCATTGATTTTTTGCACATAGATGCGTAATAGCAATGCCCAAAACATGGCTGAGTTCGATTTTTGAGAAAAGTTCTATTCTTGCCGAAAATGCCAGAAATATACCGGAAATCGCCGTTTTTGCAGATTTTCATTGGACTTTTTCCTATTATTTCTTTGTTTTTTCACGCAAAATTATTATTGATAACAATGCCAACCATCAAGCATGGTTCAATTGTCAATAAAACTGATTTTTGATGCCGGACTTTCTAAAAATCGCCGGAACAGCCGAATATCGCCGGAAAAACGATTTTTCTTGAATTTCTCGAGCTGTACTTTATATCTTTTCATGAAATTTTGCAGACTGATGAAAAATGGCAATACCTAAAATGTGACGGAGCCTGATTTTTGAAGTAAAACAATTTCGGCCAAAAATGCCGATAATATGCCGTCAAAACCGGTTTGTTGCCATTTTCTCGTTTTTCCCGATTTTTGCATGAAGATGTGTATCAGCAATGCCCTAAGTGTGGCCGATTCGGATTTTTGAGAATCTTGTCATGCCGGAAGTGTGCCGGAAATCGCCGTTTTTGCAGATTTGAATTGGGCTTTTTCCATATATTTCTTTGTTTTTTCACTTAAAAAAATTATTGATAACAATGACACCATCAAGCATGATTCAATTGTCAACAAAACCTTTGCAAATTTGCAACCGGAACTTTCTATTTCTTTTTTCCTAAACCCCTCCCCCCCCCCATCAAATATCAACGATAAAATTTAATGCATTTTCGCTAACTGCTATATTTTCTAAATGATTGTTTTTCTCCTTATTGCTATCTAAGTTTCATCATCAGGTAGGTCCATTCAGCATATTGCTTGTTTTTCTTTCGATGATCTAGTAGATTAAATAAAGATCAGTAGTAAAAAACGGGCTTTCCAAGTAAAAGAAAAGTGAATTTATCGCAGAAAATATTGCTGCTATTTGTTTTGTGAAAGCTTTATTGGTCAAGCGGTGAAATGCTATTGTAATATCACGTGACCTAGGTAGGATTTCCTACCTAACCACGGCACACTTTTCAGCCAAAGCACGACATCCAGCCATTCGGGCTTTATAAATCTATGGCATCATACCGTAATGGTATTGGAGACGGTTAGCTTTTTTTCAAGCTGTGCTTTTAACTCCTCGATTTTGCAATTTTGCACGTGGCAGAAAGCCTTGAACATTACGTACCAGGCAATACTCGAAATGCTTGATGGGAAATTGTACTAAGAAGCCTAATAAAAATCTATATTTTGTACTATAAAGTTAAAAAGTTTTTAACGAAATGAATTTTTACTTTCGAATCAGGTATAGTAGGGCTGCTATGGGCGTCATTATTTCATTTCCATGGTTACCGTGACGTCACGATCAGTGAAATTAACGATCAACGTAAAGAAATGGCGGCAAGATTAAACCTCGGTTACCCAGCAAGACATCCAAAGGATATAGGAGATGATTATAAGGCAGCAGAGACAAATGGAGACTTGACTTGGGGATTCGATGTTATCGTAGATTGCTCAGGTAATACACCTTTTCGACCGAAGCCGCCAATTGCCGCGCGGGCATTTTGTGTCCGTTTTACCACCCAGACAAACCGTTCCAGTTTTTTTTTCTCACTATAGAGAAAAGAAAAAGGTGTAAAAAAAGGATTAGATCGAGTTTAGGGGGATAATTAAATAATAAAGTGGCACGCGCCTGACTGCGCGACTACGGTATATTGTAATGTCATTTTTCTTAGTTTTAAGCCAGCTTAAGCTACTATTTCATGTCTATCCTTTTTGTCTTCAGATTTCTATAAGCTCGCTTGTTAAACTGACTGTTTCAAATTATTTTCTTCGAATATTTTCGCTACTATTTCTTTGTTTTATGGAAATCAACTAACTCGGCTCAATGGGATCCACCCCAATGGCTCCGCACGAATTAAATTCATAGCAATTATGTAGTTCGAGAAAGTATTATTTAGACCATGTTCGCACGTGACGCGAAACGAAATGAAGCCATTCTATTGGCTAGAAGTGACGTAACACTTAAATGTAACCAATAGATTCGCTTCATTTCGTTTCGGAGCGAAACGGAACCGTCATGCGTGAACATGGTCTTTGTGCTGACATCCGCAGGGGGGTTGGCATACTGTAGATAGGGGTAATAAGAATAATTGATATTGAAATTATTGAAATTGCACATCACGATTAAAAAATTTTTCATTCCCTTCTCAGGAAATAAACGTGCCGTAGAAGATGCTTTCCGCTGGTTACGCCATGGCGCCACTTTCGTTTTATTCGGCGTTTGTGGGAAAGGTGTCAACGTGAGTTTCGAAGGGTACAGTATCTACCAAAAAGAATTACGAATCGTCAGCTCGTTTCTAAACCGCTTCTCGTACGCGCGGACTGTAAATCTCGTACACCATATGTCAGATAGGTATTTAGACTTTAAACATTTGGAGGTCGCCTCTTACAGCTTACATGACTATGAGGCCGCCCTTGACGCCCTACGGAAAGGTGTGATTTCAAAAGCTGTCTTTGAGTTTTAAGCACATGCAATCTGGTTATATTTATCATCATTATCATCATATAACGCCCTTGACGCCCTATGGAGGGGCGGGATTTCCAAAGCTGTCTTTGAGTTTCCAATGGATGTAAGCTAATGGTGGTTTATGATTTTGGTGGTAAAGCCATCCGTAGGGCTTTTAATTAGTTTTTCCACGAGAGCTTTGTAGATAAAAGATATATTCGACATTTGGCTACGAAATGAAGCCATTCTATTGGTTAAATTCAGCTCTTACGTCACATCTAACCAATAAAATGGCTTCATTTCGTTTTAGCGAAACGGAATCGTTACGTGCGAAATTTTGTTCTTCACTTCATTAAAAAATATCATACCTATCTTTTGTGTCGTAAAAGTAAACGATTGGGGAGATTAGTAGAATTCGCCCTAGCTTTCAACCCACGTGTTCGGTAGAGGCACAGTGGAATTTCCTCGGTCTCGGTTGTGAATTTTTCTTCATCCATATTAGAGATTATTTTACATTATTTAACAAATTTTCATTCACTTTTTGTAAAAATTACAATTTTTTTTTTGGATTCATTTTTTTAATTTAGTAGATTGCAATTAGTAGTTATGGAGAGAAATAATGTTTATACTTTGTAGATGAAATGGAAGTAAAGATTTATTGTTACTTTAAAAAATCATATTTTGTTTCATTCCAAAACAATTGGTACAGCTTGCCGAATCTATATTTATCGAACAAATCTAGTTGGTACCTACAACATCCTAGTGTGTACTCATGTTGAAGGGGGTACCTAGCAAGTTACAATAGGTACCTACCAGTTAGAAGGGAATACCTATTTAATCTAGGGGTACATACCAAGTTAGAGGCAAAATTACCGAATCGAAGTGTTCCTATCAACTTAGAAGGGGATACCTATTCAATCTAGGGGTACCTACCAAATCTAGGGGTACATACCAAGTTAGAAGGCAAAATTACCGAATCAAAGTGTTCCTATCAACTTAGAAGGGGATACCTATTCAATCTAGGGGTACCTACCAAATCTAGGGGTACATACCAAGTTAGAAGGCAAAATTACCGAATCAAAGTGTTCCTATCAACTTAGAAGGGGATACCTATTCAATCTAGGGGTACCTACCAAATCTAGGGGTACATACCAAATCGAGGGGTACCTTCCAAATTAGTAGGGGATACCTACCGATATCGAATTTTAGGGGGTACCAACAATCATGGTCGAAATATAATGAGATTTTAGTGTATTTTAACGTTTTTTAGAATTTAAAGTTCGGGCGAGAATTGCTATTTTAACATTTTATTTTAACTTTCTTTCATTGAATATTTCGATTTTGGAGGGGTTCGGTGGCTTTTAGGCTATATTGCGAGCCTTATTGGAGCAAATTTGAGCTTTTAAACCCTAAGATCCTAAAGTTCTAAGTCTTAAGTCACACGTTAAAGCTCAGAGTTGAAACACGACTTTCCAACTCTACTTTAACGCGCTTAAAAATCATTTATGGTGTTTAAAGTTTCGCAGAGAAATCCCCCTTTTTCCAAGTATTTTGTCCTCCAAGTATTGGGACCTTTCATTGGGCTTTTCCAGAAAATTTTTTTACCCCCACTGTTGAGGATATTGATTTTTCGAAGTATCGAACCCCCTGGATATCCTCTCTTATAAAGATGCTTACCCCTGGATATCGTATTTTTTACTTGAAAAGACACTTTGCCCCCTGGATATCCGCTCCCTTGTAGATATTTACCCCCCTGGATATCCACTTTTGAACAAAAATTAACCCCCTGGATATCCGATATCCTCAACAGGGGGGATACAGACTATTTCTGGAAAAGCCCATTCTAACGTGTCAAATAAACGTTGATACCAGTAGCTCTCAACTTAGGTATTCTTTGTGGAAATTCAGATTTCATATTGATGATAAAGCACATGACCTTTAACATTGAAAATGAATTTCCTAGAAACTAAGAGGCTAATTGTTATGTCCCATAGTTTCTACCCCCCTACATTTAGGGGGGGGGGTCTTGGGTTTTGATGAACCAAAAGCAAGGGGGTGTTAAAAGTATGACTTTCCTAAGGGGGGTTGCCAGTTAAGGGGGGTCTTCCTTGAATTATGACTCTTGTACAATCGTTTCATTTATACTGATTTTCTAAGGGGGGTGTGAAATTTTAAATGAATTTCCTAAGGGGGGTTAGCACTTAAGGAAGGGGTCCTCTTACCTAAGGGGGGGGGTCTTGACCCCTCTAGAAACTATGTGTCCATTCCAATAATTTGAGCGACTTTAGATATTTTATTTTCCAAAATTGATTTTTTTTCAGATCAGAAATAGAAATACAAAATAAATATACATATTTACAACAAAAATTCTGGCAAATTTTGAGAAATGTTATTAATTGATGAAATTATACAGAAACCAGACTCGTCAATGGTGGTTATAACAAGTGAACTGGCACGAGGAATGGTAAGTGTACTTCAATTTTCAATTTTTCTTATGGTTTTTGTTTCCATCCCTCAGTGAAAATACCGTTTCATTAGGCTTTTCCAGAAAATTTGAATATGGGGGGAGGGTGGAGGATATAACATTTTTTGGAAATTTACCCCCGGACTTTTGACCCCCGGACAAGCATTTGTTGACCCCATGGACAATCAAAATTACCCTCAAACAAAGGAAAATTACTTTCAAACTGAGCAAGTTTACCCCTGGATAAGTCAAATTTTGTAGATATTACACTACTCCCGGACACTATATCCTCCACCCCTCATGTACGGACAATTTTCTGGAAGAGTCTATTGAAATCCCATCATATGATCCCATCGGTCCCTATATCTTTTTGGACCTACCCCGGTGGGGTGGAGGTCCTATAAATTCACCTCTGTCCGTCCGTCCGTCCGTTCGTTACCAGCTTTTCTCGAGATTGAATCATAGGAATCATTTGATTTTTGGTACAAAGGTGCAAAACGGTGGTGGCCAAAATGTGACGGAGCCCGATTTTCGCAAAAAGAAATTTTTGGGCAAATTTGGGCCAAAAAACGGCTAAAAAACGGGTTTTTTGGACTTTGTGAAAAATTGGATCATTAATTTTTTCTGATTTTTTGCATGAAAGTAGGGTACCATCATCGGTAAAAGATGGCTCAAGCAGATTTTTGCAAAAAAATTTATTTGGCTTAAAAAACACATGTTTATCTATAAGAATCACTATTAATAAGCATACATCAATGTTCTTAGTCAAATTACTCAATTTCTTTATGAGATAGATGTTTTTTGCTCATGAGAGCTTACTCTTGAAGAATATGTGTGTTTAGACATGAAATTTTGGTTGCTTGGCGTGTTTTTATAGAAAAACTGGCCAAGTTCAATATTTTTTTATAAGCACATTATCAATTACTTAGGTATTAGCTTTTCTCGAGATTGGCTCTTCCATTCTTTATGATTCTTTGCACAAAGATGCATAACTATAAACCCTCGAATGTGACTGAGCCCGATTTTCGAAAAAAAATGTTTTTGGGCAAATTTGGGTCAAAAACGGCTAAAAAAGGGTTTTTTGGACATTGTGAAATATTGGATCGTTGTTTTTTTCTGATTTTTTGCATGAGAGTAGGTAAAAGATGGGTCGAGCAGATTTTTGTAAAAAAACTTTTCAGCTCAAAAAACGCATCTTTATCTATAAGAATCACTATTAATAAGCATACATCAATGTTCTTAGCCAAATTACTCAATTTTTTGATGAGATAGATGTCTTTTTGATGCTCACGAAGTCTTGAATATGAAAGAATATTTCAAGAACATGAAATTTTGGTTTCTAAACGTTTTTTTTATAAGAAACAAACGACTAATTTTAATAAATCGTCACTATTTGTGTTCTGAATGATTGTTTAACGTTCATGCTCACGTAGATATCAATTATATATGTGTTAAATGCATAACCAGGTAGGTCCATAAAAGTATCACTTGTTTATCCTTCAATTTCGCTAGAAACTGTTACATAATCAAATCTTTAATAAAACTGAACTAATAAGCTTTATACAAACTATATACAATATTTACATGTCCAATGAAATGAAGTCCAGGTTTCAAAATCCTATATTTGTAAACCATCACTGTACGCGCGGGCGGTCAATTATTGTCGTACGCGTTTCTTAAGGGTTTCAATTTCCAAGTCCTTGCGTTTCACTTCATTAGCCAGTTGTTTAGCTTTAACTTGGAAAACGATTTTTTCCTGGAAACTAGTTTCCATTCTCTTTTTAATGGACGCCATGTGTTCCGTTTCAACATTTTTAAAACACGTTTTCAAATTTTCGAGTTCCACTTTGTGTCTTTCTTCTCTCTGATTGATTTGAATTCCCAAAATCATGTTTTCGTCGCGTCCTTTTTGAAGTTCGTTCAAGACTGTAAGACAAAGATCGATTAGAAAATTTAAAATTCTCAAAAAAGTGATCAATTCTTGATAAGTGTAAGTCAAGATGACGTCATGTTTTCTAACGAACGCACCCAAAGAAAGCCGTCAAAACCCGGCTTTTTTCGGGTGTTGTTATTTTCAACACGAGCAAATTTTAAGAGCAAATTTACCAAGGTTTTTACAAATTCTGTCATTTTCTGGGGGTATCCACACATTTTCAAGTAATTTTATGGTTTGAAAAGGGTTGTCCACCCCCTGTATGGATATAGACCGATTCGCCAAAATCCAGTTAAGGACTATCCTCAAGCAAACCTCAAGCAAGCTGCCTGTTCCTAACTGACATAAATTTCACCCACGAAGCCAAAACAAACAAAAAACTATGCGCAGGTCCAAAGGGAAATATTTGAAGACTTTGAGCTATTAAGGTGTTACTAAATCATCCTGTTCATATTCGTTCTACCAAAATGGCTGATCGTGGGTGAAAATGACGTCACACGGAATCGGTCTACAAAATGGGCAGCTTTATAAGATGTAAAAGATGTATTAAGAACAGATTAAGAACATGCCTTTTAAATAAAGAAGTAGGGTCAAGTGAAGTTTGTGCGTGCGTCATTTGTAGTCAAGACAACGAACGAGTGAATAGTCGGTAGTCACTCACCGTCTGTCTTTGTCGTCTCAAGTTGTTGTAAACGAATTTGTAGTTCCGATAATAGTCGTTGTAAATTCTCGTTTTCGTTATTTGTCGTTTTATTGGAATGTTTAATTCGCTGGATTTCGTTTTGTAATGATTTCACTTGCTCTTGATAAAATAAGTTTTGTTCTTGTGTTTTCAATTGTAATTCTCGTAACCGACTGATCTCGCAATCGTCGTCCCTCGTAAAATTCTCGTTTAACGACAAATCTTCGGTATCGCTTTCGTCTCCCGTTAAATTTGACGCATCTTGTGTATCAAGTGCCGAGAAAAGTTTGATTGAATTCAGAGGTGTAACTTCTGAGATTTCCGAATTGTCGTTCTCAAACACGTGCAAAAATCGTTCCCGCGTGTCTCGATCATTTTGACATAACTTTTGCTCGATGTCCCGAAATCGATTTGTAACCTTATTCAATTCTAATTGTAATTTATCGCTTTGTTTACATTTCTGCATTAAACGTTGTCGAAGCTCAGCAATCTGGTTGTGTAAGTCTTGTTCGGTTCGTTCTCGATTATTCAGCTCCTCTACCAAAACTTTAACATTATTCGTTTTTGAATAATCGAGTTTTTCATCGATTTCGGATATTGTCTCATTTTGACCACGTAATTCAACATTTATCCCTCGTAACTGCTCAATCTCTTCTCTTAAACTTCTAATTTCGTCATCTTTTATATCAATACACATTCGTAAAGAAGCAATCTCGATTGATTTTTCGCGTAACTCTTTATAACTTGCGTACAACTTCGTGCGAACTCCAACTGCATTCGAACCATCTTCATCACTTGGCATATCAGGTGAGGCTTGTAACATTGAACGGAGCTCTGTAATCCGATCCTTGTAGACTTCTATATCCTCTTTTAAATTCTGGCTGGTCAGATCCAAACGATCTTTTTCTTCCTTCAAGCGAATATAATCACCGCGACATTTTTCAAGATCACGTGACAAATTCTTATTGCGCGTTCGAACATTATTCAATTGTTTTGAAAGCTCAACAATAGAATCTGAAACATCTTCATCCTGATTGGTCGATAAAACATCCCTATTGTCTAACTCGTCTTCTGATTGGCTTAAATCATCATCACGTGACACATTCAAGGATGACGCTGTGACGTCAAGATCGTTTGATTTCAATTTGAAATTGAGTTTTCGGATTAGGTCTTCTTTACTATCAATTTCGTCACGAAATTTTTGCTGCATTGTTAGAAATTGTTTCGATTCTTCACGCCTCTTATTCAAGGAAGACAATAAAATTTGCGACTGGTCTTCTTGCATTTGTATTTCTTGTTGCAAGGTCTGTATTTTCGAATTCTTTGAACCTATTTCATGACGTAATGCTCCAATCTGATTGGTCCCGTATCCACCATCTTGTTCTGCTTGAACCAATCGATGTTCGAGTTCTTGAATCTTTAAAGCCTTTGACGCCACCTCATGATGTAATGCTTCAATCTGATTGGTCCCGTATCCGCCATCTTGTTCATCTTTATCCAATTGCTGTTCGAGTTCAATCTTCATTCGATTGATAGTCAAGTCTTGTTCATGTGATTTCACTACCCATTTTTCGATCTCATTTTCAAGGCGTTGTTCCGACTGTAGCTTTTCGTCAAGCTCTCTTTCAAGTTTTTCAATTTCGAAACACAATTTCTCGTAATTACCTGAATCCCCAGTGTTCTGTTCTCGTAACAGTTTAATTTCTTCGTCTCGCTTTTTGAGTTCTCGCGTAAGTGTTTTACGATCTTCTTCTTCATCTGCTCGTAACTGAATCTCGCTTTCGAGTTCCTTAGTTACGTTTTCCAATTCTTGAATATTTCGCTCGTTATTCAGTCGTAAACGCTCGAAAGCGTCATCTTTTCGTTTGTTTTCTCCCTCTAAGCCCTCGATAATCTCCTGAAGTTGTTCAATCATATGAGCTTGTTTTTGGAACTCAGTCTCAAAGCTCTTGACTTGATCTTCAGTCAGCGTTTCACAGCGGCTTGACTCGTCCTCTTCTAGCTCGCGTTCTCGATAGCTCCTTAGATCAGATTCTATGCTCTCCATCTTCGACTCTTGCGATTTCAAGCTTGTTTCACTTTCTTCAAACTCTCTCCTCAAGATTTCATGTTTTTCATTCAAATCATTTAAATATCCCAAAGTTTTCTTTAAATCTGTTCTTGTATTTTCTAGCTCATTAACCAGCTCACTTTTCTCATTTTCAAGCGCGTTCATTTGTGACCGCGCGCTCGCTAGCTCTTCCTCAAGGTCTTCATTGCAACCTTGAAGTATCTCCAGCTCAACTTCCAACTCTTCCAATCCTTGACTCAACAACGGATGATCAGGATCACAAGGTACTGCCATTGAATTTTGTACCTCCTCAGGCTTAATAATCTCTTCCTCAATAGCGGTCGTTTTAGACGGTGGCACTTCTATTATCTCTTCTTCAATGGAGGGCATTTTGGGCGGTGGTACTTTCTTTTTCTCAGCTTCCAACCAACCAATCTTTTTCTTCAAAAGATGCATTTCACTTGTCACGTGAGCAATCTCACTCTCAGCTGCATGCTTATAGGAATCATAATCCGCCAAAATGCCTTTCAACTCCATCTTCCCCTTCTCTAGACTAGCTATCAATCGTTTCACCTCACTCTTCTCTTTTTCCAGTTCTCCTTCAACCGATCTTAACTTTTCGTTCAAAGCATCTACTTGTGGTTCCATATCACGCATCTTTTGTTCCATCAATTGCGCATGCGTTTGTGAACTTTCAAGAGCTTGTGCAATATCCATAATCTCCTTCTCATTATTATGTTTCTCCTTCAATTCTTTTGTCATAATTTCATCTTTTTGTTTCAAATTATCAATCTTCTCTCTCAACATTTTAACATCTTCTTCCAGCCTCTTTTTGGTGTTGATCTCTTGAATCAGCCTCGTTTTGGCTTCCTCCATTGCTTTGACGGTCTCATCAAGATATTTTTCCGATTCTTGATCTTTTTCTTGTATCTTTTCATTCAACCCTAAAATTGTTTCTTCATATTTCTTCTCCAACTCCTCAAATTCTTGTTGCTCCTGTTGTCGAACCGCTAACTCTTGTTCTTTAATTTTGTCAACATGCGCGCGTAATTCTTGTATGATTTCATTCCTTTTGATGATTTCCGCGCTGCTCATAGAAAGCTCCTGCCGTAACGTGGCTATAGCTTCTAAATCGTCCTTAGAGCTTTGACTAGCCTTTGATTTCTCTTTCAGCTCTTGTTTTAGCCTGTGTACTTCTTCCACCCTTTCTCTCAGTTGTTCATTAATATCTTGAAGTTCTTTTGTTTTCTCTAAGAGTTCTTCTTTGACCGCCTTCAACTGTTTATTCTTTTCAGCGATGTTCGTACCTTTATATTTCTTCTGTAGTTTGGAATATTCCTCAACCTTTTTACGTAAGGCTTCGTTTACACTGTCCACTTCTTGACCCTTCGTCTTTAATTCCTCTTTTAGACGTTTTATCTCTTGAGCTTTGGCACCCTTCACGCCCTTACCGCCTTTTCCGGTCTGAAGTTTAGACATTTCCTCCGTCTTACTTTCCAATCGAGTTGATAGAGCGTCGTTATCCAAATTCCGTTGATCGATTTCATTTCCCAAATTTATAATGGTCTCGTTTAATTGGTTGATCTCGCTTTCCCAATCCACCTCTTTTTGGCGTATTTTCGAAAGCTCACATTCAGTATTCTTCAAAGTCTCGTCTAAGACCTCCATTTCCTGGACCTGTTGCTCGACTTGTACATTAAGTACATCCACCTGTCGCTGAGCTTCGTCATTTACTATATTACGCGCTTCCAAACTATTCTTTAACTCCTCAATCTGTGTCGTAAGTTTCGTGTTTTGGTCTAGTAATTGTATATTTTGTGTCGCAATTTGGTTGTTACGTCCTCGTATCTGTACTCGTAAATCGTCATTAAATTCACTCATATTTTCAGCTAAATTCACGTAATTTGTTTGTAAAGTTTCGTTTTCGTGTTCAAGTTCGTAAACATCATTTTTAATAGTTCGTAATTCAGTCATACATTTTTTCGAGATTTGAAAATCGATTACGTAAATTAATCGATCACGTCCGAGTATATCGAGTGTATCGTGTTCGTTCATGTCGAGTTGTCCTCGATAAATATCGAGTTCTTGTCTAACATCATCTCTTACCTCTTTTCCCGATTTCTTTTCCGTTTGTTTCCCCGATTTTCCCGATAATCTTTTAACGGGTGAAACTGGGATTCGGGATTGGCTCTTCTTTGTCGATTCTGTTTTCTTGGAGCTGGCATCCTTTCCATCTACGGCAATTTCATACATCGTTTCGTACCCAGGCTCCAATTCTTCATATAACGGCTCCTGATTGGCTAGTTCCTCTTGTTGTCTTGGCAACTCAGGTGTCAACAAGGTAGCCTCGTTCCCATCGAAATGAAGTTCTTGATCCATAAGGAAATCTCTGCTATCATTCGATTTTGTTTTCTCTTGGACTTTTTCTAACTCCTGGTGATAGCTCTCAGCTTTGGTTTTCCACTCAGCTACTTCGCTTTTACTTTTCTTCAACTTCTCTAACACCGAAGACATTTCATCCTCTTTTGTTTTGTTAATGAGATCGTTCACTTTTTTCTGTGATTTCGAGTTTGTTGATTTACCGTCTTTGATCTCCTCAATGGCGGTCAGAAGCTCTCGAATTCTTTTTCGCTTCTGCTCGTTATCATTGTTGAGCGTATTAATCTCCGTTCGCTGCTGTGCGATCTTTTTATCCGCCATCTTTAATTTCTTGACGTAATCAGCACTCGTTTTCAAGCCTTTCTCACCGATAGCCTGAGTCAAGATCTTATTCTCCTCGACAACTTCTTCCAGCCTCTTCTTCAGCTCCAACTGCGCGCGATTTTTCTCACTGCGTGAAGAATCAAAAGCCGACACGACGTCACTCATCGTGTCGTCTCGAGGTGCCATCGGACTTTTAGTAGGACTTGGGCTTCTTGATATCGGACCACGTTTCAACTTCTCAATCTCGCGTTCTTTATCAACTAGCCTCTGTTTCAAGACTCTCACTGCATCACTAGCCTGACCATCAACGTTATCTAGATCCCCAGTACCACCATCGCGATCCTTTAGCCTGCGTTCCATATCCTTTAGCTTAGTTTCCAACACAAACTTCTCTGCTTTATTAGATGCTAAATCATTGATCAACTTCTCGACATTTTCTTCACGCCGTGGCGCTCGTTCGCCGGTCTTCGACCCCACCTCGGTGTCCAGTTTGATTCTCAGCTTATGCAGATCTTTAGACATATCATACATCTGTCGTTGTTTCAAAACAATATCATTTTTCAAATCTGCATTCTCTTTCGCAATCCTCTTCAAGTCATCCCGCAGCATATGGATGGTTCCGTATTCGTCCCGGGCGAAACTCATATACCCGGCCCTGTATTCCGCCTCCTTCTGCAATTTGTCTCGTTGATCCGTCATTTCTTTCAGCTTACGTTCCAAATAATTGATTCTTCTTTTGAGCTCGTCGTTCTCTTTGTCATTTTCCTCTCTCATCTTTCGCATTATATTCAATGCTGTATCCCGTTCTTTCAATTTCGCGATCAGTGATGATAAATCGGGATTACCACCTGTACCCGTTTCGGAATAGTAATGAATTTCGGTTATTTTCGGATTCATTTCGTTAGCTAAAGCTTCATTGTCAGCTATGACGTCACCAACCATTCGATCTTGATTTTGTTTCAATAGATTCATTAAGCGAGCCAATCGGCTTCGTTCTTTTGCCACGTGATCGAGCTCCGTCTTTAGTTTTTGCACGTGGTTCTCACGTGTCTCAAGGTCACGTGTTGCGTCTTCTAACTCATCTTGCGTAACCTCGAATTCCGTTTGTTTAGCGTCTAAACGTAAGTTGAGTTCTTCCGCACGTAGCTGTAACTCTCGATGACGGTTCTCGACATCCGACAGACGACGTCTTAAGATCCATAAACGTGATTTGTAATCTCTTGCATCGAAGTCATTTCCTGAAAAATAAAAATATTTATCTCATGGCATGGAAAGGAGGTACGCCTATTTTTTTGGGAAGTAGAATCAACAAAAGAATTCCTCAAAATTTTTTGTTGTCGATTCTATTGTTTCAAGGTCAAAAATTCCAGTGAGGATGATTTTGGAGTGCATTTTCCGTCAAATTTTCAGTGGGAATAAAAACAAAATCAAGTTCCCAGTAGGGCTGAAATTGTGGAGTATTTTTCCCAACGGTGACGAAATTTTGGACAAATTTTTTAGTGAGGCGGGGTTCACAACGGGTTTGTGACATAGGGGTGCCCTTAAAAGATCAGAAGATATGTTTACCACAACTTCTATTTTTGTTTTCTTTTGAAAGGATTGTTATGGAGAATGATTTTGTTTAAAATATTTTAGTCGACGTTAGATTTGTAGTTTGTTGTCGATTTTAAAGCAGAGTCTCTCTGACTCGAACCTCTCTAACTCTGAATGTCGCCTTAACTCGAACAAGTTTTATGGTTCCTTCACTTAACAATGCCTTATAAACCTTACTCTATAACTCGAAATGTCCTGAATACAAACAAATTTGTGTTCCCGTGCGATTCGAGTTATGGAGACCAAACTGTACTAATTCAAATATATGGGAGATGGTGGGAGAAGAATCTCTCGAAACGTAGCCAAACGTAAATCTCGTGATCCAAGCCACGATAAACTTCCAATAATTCAAATATAAGTAACAGATTCTTCATTTATGAAAAAAAATGCTCATCTTCTTACCATACTCGTCTTTCTCAAGATCTTCATCCACTTTCACTAGACCCTCATTGAGTATAGTGTTGATGTTTGTGATAGTTGCACCCGCATTGGTAAATAATTCCCAAATGTCGTCTCGTTGTTTTGAATTGTCACCTGTGAGTGGAACAATAGTGTTAAAGCTCGTTGATAATATCTACACGTTTTTTTCTAAGAACATTGATGGTCAAAATATTTAAGAATAAATTAAATTAATTTTAAGGCTTAAATGGCTCTAAAACAGCCGATTTCTAAGGGAATTGCACAAAAGTTGATGATGAAAGAAAGAACTTTTTAAGAAACGTTTTAGGCTAAGAACTCAAAAAGATTAAGAACATCCGAAGGTTTCAAAAATTCGAATTAGAGAGAGTTAGCTGTGATATGACAAACCTTTTTTTCGGTCATATTTCTCTTCTAACGAGACAAACTTCTTCTTCAAACTTTCATAATCTGTAGTGTATTGTTGTAAGGCGTTCTCTAAAAGCTTTGCGGTGGAGTGTTGTTGAAGAATTAAGTGAGATCTCAAAGTGCCTGTCAGGTGTCCATGCCCACGCTCCATGTCAGAGATGATTTTTGTTGAAGCTATATTTTCTTCTTCTAAAGAAAGTAGTTTAGCTCTCATGATCTGGTTTTCAATCTGTAGCTTCCTGATTAGCCTCTGTTGGTCTTTCTTCATCTGCCGTTCATTCTCATCTAGCCCCAAATCACTGCGATGCGTATCAGGGCTAAGTAAAGCTAGCCTCCTTTCAACATCTTGGTCAAGCCAGTTCTTGAAATGTGTCTCGTTCGATTTAGCCTTCATTTTCTGCACCTCCTCGACCAGAGTCTCGTTGATGTCTTGCAATTCTTTGTTTTGTTGTTTGAGGTAATCGAGTTCGCGACTTAACTCGATGATCTCATCACGTGCTTTAGCAGTCTCGTCTTCAAAACCTTGCACAACATCGATATTGTCTGCGTTACTTTCTTGAAGATTCGTTTTCAATGATTTATTCTCACGGTCAAGTAGGATATTCTTTTGTCGAACTTGTTCTAACTTGTTCTGCAAAATAACACGGTCGTCCTGAAGTGTGTTTAGGTCATCGGTCAAATTCTTGATCTCTGTTTCGCGTTCATCCGAGCTCGTTTTTTCTTCCAACAAATCTCGTAGTTTTGTTATCTCCTCAACCGCCTGTTTCACCTCATCGTCCGCGCGGCTCAAATCTCTTCGCGCGTCACACAGTTCGTCTTCCAATTTCAACACGTTTTGTTGGCTCTCCTCCGCAGCGTGCTCTAATCTACGCTTCTCCCTCCTCCACGCGTCCGAATCTTGTTGCAGTTCTTCTGCTTTTTTTCGCTCGCGGTCAGCTATTTTCGCCATGCGATGAAGATCATCTTTCGTCTTGCTGTCAATCAAAACACCTTCCATATCAGGTACCAAATATGACCCTCCATCGCCGAGCTCCTCTCTCAAAACAGTTATTTCTTCTTCGAGATCCTTGATCTTTTGGTCCTTTTCATCAGGTTGTGAACCACCAAAATTCTTCAACGCATCTCTTAGATTCTTTACTTCATACTCCAAAGCCTTCTTCGAATTTTCCACTCGACCAAGTCGTTTACACTCGTCTTTCAACTCTCGTATCTCCTTATTCTGCTGTCGTGTCTTTTCCGCCATTTTGATTTTCTCGTCCTCCATTTTGCGAAGCTGGCTTTCAATTTCGGACGAATTTTGATTGGCATCTACTAAATCTTCATTCATAGAGAATGACCGTCTGCGTACACGTCTGGTTGTTCCTGATCCACTGCGCTCGTTCTCAAGCTCCGCTATCTTAGTCTGCATATCTTTGATCCGCTGCCGCTTCCGCAAGTTGCTATCAACGAGTTCCCTTTTATTGTCACTCAAACCAAGCCGTAAGAGCTCATTTTCTTCGTGTAGTCGTTTAACCTCATCCGTCTGTAACAAGATATTTTGAACCAAACCTGGATATGGTTTATTTAGAGATTCCCTCAGTGTCGCATTCTCTTCAATCACCTAATGAAAATATAATATCGTATTTTATAAGAACAAACTATACCAGAACTTAGACTTTTGCCAAAATGCTAAGAACAAGTTAAGAACATTTTAAGGCTTAATTTCTTAGGAAAATTAGACGGAAATACTCACAAAATGGTTAAAATAAAAACGTGTACGGAACATTGAGTTTAAAGCCCGAAGGGCTAGAGTTCAATCTCTAACCTTTCTCAGGCAAGAAAAGCCTTAAAAAATGCGCCACATTTTTGACGACAGATTGAATCTAGCAATTCCTTTGTTTACGATTGATATTTTTTTCGAAATTCAGTGGTAAATTTTAGTTTCAATCTGTCATTTGTGTAAAAACCAGGCGAGCCGCTCAAGGCCGCGCAACTTTGGTAGGATTTGTTGGCCTCAAATCCTACCAAGGAGATTGACTTCTAGCCCTTCGGGCTTATACTTCATTGGTACGGAGCCATGAATTGATTTTAGACTCTTATGAGATTTGAAAATAATTTGGAAAAATATGTTAAAAAGATATCAACAAAGATTATTTCTTTAAGAATAAGAACAACTTTAAAACCCAAGCCTGAAATTCAGACACCGTTGGGACCCCAGCCCAACTGGAAAATTCGGAAAAAATCTCGTCCCCGGTGGGAAAATACTCTACAATTTCATCCCCATTCGACTCTTATTTCAGCCCCATTCAAAATTCAATGTAAAAAATCGCACTCCAAATCATCCCCACCGGATCTTTCGACTTTTTTATCCAAATTGGGTTTTCAATAGAAAATTTTATCCCCACTGTGGAATTTTATTTATTTATTTATTCTTTATTTAGAAAAGGATTCACCGGGCTGACAGAGACAGGGGTGTATTCAGCCTACTGTAAGAACCAAAAATATAAAATACTAATATTCTAAGAACATTTTAAGAACAAATCTCGAAAGCTAATCACAGCCGAGGGTAACCCAAACTTGTCATACCTGGTGAAATTGTTGATCCATTTTCTTCTCATTTTGTGCGTCGCTCTTTGTTGTCATCTGTTTCCTTAGCGACCGATTTTCGTTCCGTAAATTATCAACTCCTTCTTCCAAAGTGATAATTTTACCGACCAGATCTTTGTGTGATGAACTGAGAATTTTCTTGATTTTCTGGAGCTCGATTTCAATCGATGAGTTGTTCTCGTCTTTATCGTTTGCTTTCGAGGATAACGTATTGATCAAATCGTTAATCAATTTTTTATCCGATTCCGCATTGACTTCTTCGCGCAATTTCTCGATCATTTGATTCTTTTGTTTAATGATATCGATATACTTGGCAATCGATTCTTTCGAGTTTTCATCGGATTCTTGGCTCGATAGTTTAATCTTAGCATCATCTAATTGATCTCGTAAACCCTCGATTGTTTTCGTTTTACGCTGTATAATATCGATATATTTAGTAGTCGATTCTTTCGAGTTTTCATCGGATTCTTGTCTGGATAATTTGGCTCTGGCTTCGTCTAGTTGATCTCGTAGATCCTCGATAGCTTTCGTCTTTCGCTGTATAATATCGATATATTTCTCAACCGATTCTTTCGAGTCATTCGAGCCTTTTTCGTTACTCGAATCTTGATTTAATCGACGTAATTCCTTTTGTAATTCATCGATGATTCGATCTTTCGTTTGAATCGTTTCCAAATGTTTCTCGTTATCATCGATTAATGATTCGATAACTTGACCCTGTTCATCGCTTGTTTTGTCGATTCGAACATACGAATTATTACGAAGAGTCGAGTTCAAAATCGATTCTTTCTCCGATAAAGCTTTCGATAGATCACTTTCCAGTTGTCGAATTCGCTTTGTTTGTTGAACGTAAGATGCTGCGTTTAGGTTCAAGGGATACGCCTGTCTATCGATTTGATTCGATTGGTATGTTTGTAACTCGATTTCACACGCATGTAATCGATTGATCAATTCTTCGTTCTCGATTGTCACTTCACCTAAGATTTGTAACTTTTCATCTAAATCGATTTTGAGAGTCGAGTTTTCGGTACTCAGCATATTCATTCGTTCTTCGACTTCGATAATGGCTGCTTGTAACATCGATATTTCTGTTGTTATCGTTTCCTCGATTCGCATCGATTCTTTGCGTTGAGTCGTGTTGACACGGATACGTTCCATTGCTTCAAGGGCAGTTCGCATCTCAGTCTACAAAGAAATAGATTTTGTTATAAAGACAACTCTAGCCAAGCTCAGCATGCCCTAGTCTGCTAACATACCCGATATCTACTGAATTTTCAAAGTTCATTGCCGTAGTGGTGTACCACGAAGTGTGCTACACTATGTCATAGCTGAGCTACACCCTGGTATAGAGTAAGCATACCGCCTTAATGTTCATTGGTTCAAATTGCTCATTATAACCACCTGTTTTATTCGAACAGTTCAAGAATTGAATTATTCGAGTTTACTCGACAAAAAAAAAGTTCAGGCCAATCGCATAAAAGAACGTAAATCTGTGACATTTACCGCACTTCACATCACTTGTTTTCGGCCAGGCACCCTCTAACACTTTTTACACCCCTTTCTCAAAGCCCTGGATGGGTTTTCTCCCTCAGTAGAGATGAAAATTACTATCAAAATCCAAATGGGGACAGAAAATCTAATGTTTCCTGCTCGGAAACGCGAATGAGGATGGTTTCGGTGTTCAACTTTTTTCCATTCAATTTCCAATTAGGATAAAAATCCTAGATTTCTTTTAATAGACCTTTTCATAAATTACGTCACGAACATCACTTGCCTCGTTTTGAAACTATTGCCAAGGTGGTTACCTCCCAGTGGATTTTATTAGAACTACTTTCTATTTACAAAAAAATCATTTAATGTCTCAAGGGACATAATCACTATGGTAATTGTTTGAATACGAGGCAAGTGATGTTCGTGACGTAATTTATGAAAAGGTCTATTACAGGGTATTTTCCAGTAGGTGGGGATCCACCGGGCCTTATGTTTACGACTGACGTTGATTGATGTTTTGGTTTAGCCAATCACCGTGCTCAAAAGCTCATTTAATATTAATCTCAGATCTGGATGAAATAGATCAAAGCGGTGCGCCAACCTAGCTAGATTCCCTTAAGGAGCCATGGCCTTTAGATTGAATACGTGCTAGCGCGGAGTAATCAGAATCTACTCGGAGATTAGGTATTTTCTGTTAGGGATGGGGCTCCACCGACACAGGGGTGTTTTTCTTCACATAAAAAAGACACAAACCTTCAGTGTCTCGGCTTCAGTACATTTCTGTTCGAATCGATCTTCAATTTCGACATAATCCGCTCGATGTTTCGATTTCAGTCGTTTTATTTCTCGTTCTTTATCCTCCAAATCTCGCTCCAACTCATCCACTTTCGCGATAAGTTCCTCGCTATCTCGTAAACCCTATAAAATAAAGATTATGGTTTAGTTTCTCGTATAAAAGTATAAAAAGCACTGTATTATAAGGGTCGATGGGTTTAACCATTGCGCTTACAGCCCAAACGGCAAGAGAGAAATCTTCAATCTTTCTCAAGCAAGGAAAAGCGAAGCCTTATATTTGCGTCGCTTTAACCCTATTCGTACTATTTATTGTTTCTGTTCGGGGTGAATAGTTCCTGAAATGGAGCTTTTGGTATGAAATTTTCTGTAAATGTTAAACTTTTATTAAGCTTCAAAATAAAAAAAAATAAAACCTAAAAATTTTCACACCTTGAGCATGATGGCATTTCTGACAGTAAGGTGTCACAAAAATTGACACTTTTCTGATACAAATTTATTTTTTATGTCAAATACATCTTTTAAATCGTATTTATTGAATATTTAGGATAAAATAAGCATTTTAGACGCAGGGAACTTTTTTCTGAAGCCTTTGTTAGAATACAAAAGCTTTTTTTAAGAACAAAGTTTTCGCTCACTTTGGACATAACTAGTGACGTCATCAAAAAAATTTTTTGTCAACAGTTACCTTATATGACAAGGATTTTGTGCGCCATATTTCATCCAAAAAGACGGCACTATATCAAAAGGGGTTGTACAGGAACTCCCCCTGGTTTTGAAAAAACTAGTATGAGAAGAATTAAGAATAACGGATTGAACGCAGTCCTTAATCTTAATACAAAATGATAAACGGATCTTACTTTGATAGCATCATTGAGGTTTTGTTTCAAAACTTCAACTTCTTTCGATTTCTCGTCGACCACCATTCGTAATTGAATCGCTTCTCGTTTGAAAGTTTTCTCACTGAAATCCTTATGTTCGCTTGTCTCCTGTATGTCGGAGAAAAATATCAAATTGGTTTCTTCCATCACACCAGAAAAAGATATACCTGGGGTGTAGGATATAATTAAGTCTGTGACTGCAATCGGAAGTAACCCGAAAGCTCCTCTCTCGATAGCTATCTACCCGCCCGAAGATAGGGGAGTGCGCCACTTGTTCCTCTGGATCTCTCTAATTACCCGTGATCCTTCTCTTAATTTCTTAGAGGAATCAAACACCTTTTTTCTACTATTTTTGATATGCACCATTGCAATGTCTTCTACAGACCCAACAGCTGATTGTGACGTATTGACTGATTTTACGTCACTTACAACCGATCAGTTGTTGGTTCTGTGATGTAATGCCAGAAGACATTGCAATGGCGCATATCATGAAGGATTGAATTCACGACTTTGCGCACCGTACTTGATGCTCCGCCTTTGCACTACGGTCTTAGAAAAGTTTTTTAGTGATTTACCCTCCAAACAATGCACTATTAAATATTCTAATTCTTTTTTTAGGATGATGATTACAGCTGTCCCATAAAATAAGTTTGCTTTGACCATGGATGTGTAAGTGCTTTTATTTCCATTTTGATTTATGCTGTGTTTCAAGACTGGGGAGACTTCAGCCTCCCCACTCTCCAAGCGAATTTTATCTCATTTTGAGCCTTCAGCCTCCCCACTCTTACGGTTGTTCTGCCGGGCTTAAAGTATCCTCGATCACAGATAAAGCGCAACATGTGTTGCCTACTGAGGCATTACCCAAGTTATCTTGAAACATTTGCATCACATATCAATTTTCAAAGTCTTATGTAGGGGGCTAAGTGGGTCTGTGGCATACTTTTACGAACCGATTAAGCCATGGTTGAAATAATCTCAGTCACAACATTGATCTATAGAAACCCAGCCGGCATAGAACGTTATAACAACGTCTTTCTGACGTTCCTAGCGTTTATACAAAATAAGAGGGTAAAAACGAACGAACTATCAAAATCTGTGAACAGTGAAAAATTGACGTAAGTCAGCGAAATTGTCATTAAGTCATTTTTAAATGAACATACAAATGTATGAGGATAAAAAAGGATAACAAATTAAATCTTAAATCTTTGCTGAAAATTTCATTTGTCTTTATTCGATAGAAATTTGTACGTCAAAAATCGAATAATAGGGGTGTTTTTTTACACCCTCGGTACAACGTTAGATCGTCAATGGTTAGATTAACGTTAAAACAACATTTTAGTCCAGCCAGCCATCAACATACCTTAATATACTGTCGTAGTCTTGTAATCTCTGTTTGAGCATCAGTAAAGTTCTTCTCCAGCGTCGACATTTGATCCAAGCATTTGAAAAGTTCACCACGCACCTTCTTATGCACCTCTGGGTGCCATTTTTGTTGTTGATGTTGTTGCGATGACAACGTGTTTGTTTTGGTCATGTCACTTTGTTTGCTTCGTTCGCAAAATCTCTCTAAAGTTTATGAATATATAAAAACAAGCTCTCAATGAATTGGAATCGTTAAGTTTAACTTCAGGGGTTTTGCTTTGTTTTTTGATGGGCTGGTGAATGAAAAAGTAACTCTGGCGAATTTAATATTCCAGGCCGGCGAGTTTTTAGCAAGCCCCGTTTATTGATTAACGTAAATAATTTTTAATGATTTTCTAATCAACTGATGAATGCGTAAGCAAGAAACTTTAAGTATTGAAAAGAAATAAAACGTTTCTTAATCTTTATGTAAATTGTAAATATGTACTGGAGGCGAACCGAACTTTTCGAATTGTAATTTTTTTCGTGTCTTGGACCCGGGCCGGGCCTAAATTGGACCCCTGAGTTAAACCTATTATAATCCCACCTAAATTATAATTTAGCTTTTGAATTGGATGCCGTAGCTACCGGAAGGGCGGGCTTTCCATATCCAATAAATTTTTTACTAATTTTGCATTCTTCTTCCCCAAATAAAATTTGATTTTGAGTTAATTTTCCGGCATATTGAATTGAAAATTTAACCCCAAACTAAAGTTATTGGCCATCACAAAGTCACTTAACCTCAGCCCCATTCCCCAAATTTCAAAATGCTTTCTCTGACACTGGAAATACAAAAGAAAAACTTCGAGAGGAAAAGGTTGAAGTCTTCAATAAAGTCACAGAGTAAAAAACATTTTTAAAGTGTATCTAGTACTGTGCTAAAAGCTCCGGGGAAAGCAAAAAAAGTTACCTGTATTGTAATACTGGTCGTCCTCTCGATCACGGCTGACGTTCAAATTTTCATTTCCATCTCGCTCCATTTCTTCTAATTGGCACATGAGGCGGTCGCGCATATCTTTAGTCGAACATTGCTCAACTCTTTTCTCCAGCTCTTCACAGCGCCGTAATATATCCTTTGCGTCACAACGCACGCCCCGTTCGTTCTCAGCAGGGATACGCTTTTCTTCAGGTATGGTTCTTTCACAGGATGAAAACCGTGATGGGCGTTGTCGCTTTTCATCCAGGCTAGATCTCTTTAAACAATCATCCGAAAAACTACGATTTAGCCTAGATCCGCTACTCTTTTCCCCAACCTTTGATATCATACTCTGGATATTCTCACTCCGGCTAATAAGATATTTCAACTTCTCAGACAACATGACATCTGTGGTGGAGCTCCCTGCGCTCTCCAGCGACGAGACGCTATTGTTATCTCGTATAGGGAAAAGCTCACATTCGACATTAGTTTTCTCCTGCGAAGGAGGGTACGGTAATTGGAATCGTTTGTTTTTAAAGAGCTGTCCTTCGCGTTGTATTGTATCTTCTTCTAAGAGATGTTTTTTAACTTCTTGTAAAATACGCCACAAATTTTCATTATCCTTCTTAAGTTTATTAATCGTGATTTGTTGTTCGCGAGTCTGTTTTGTCGATTCCTTCATCTTTTCGTGTAATTCGTGTCGATTTTCTCGACTCGCTTCGAATTTTGATCGATCCTCGCGTAAAGCTTGTTGTAGTCTCGTTAACTCTTCTAAGTATTCGCGCTTTTGATTTCCTGATTTTCGTAACGATTTTTCGAGCTCGTTCACTTGACTGAGTAGAGTATTGATTTCGGAAAGAAATGTTTTTTGCGAGCATTCGCTGTGATAGCGTACCGACTCCTTACTGTGTAGTAAATTCTCGTAAATTCTTCGTAAAACATCTAAACCTTTATCGATATTTTGATACGATTCTTTCAGTTTCGATGTTGTTTCGTAAATACCCATTTCTTGTATGTCACCATCTTGCGACCGCCCGCGCGTCTGTTTTCGACCGCGCGACGCTAAATATTCATCATCGAAATGTACTTTTCGTTGTTTTTCTTGCTCGTAAAAACGGTTTACTTCGTAGTCATTGCTGCATGAATAATCGAAACTGTGTCTTCGGCCATGTTTTCCCATGTTTATCAATCAACAGAAATGTTAAATATTTTCTTGATAAACTTTTATAAAGCCTCCATATCAAAGTTTTTAAAATCTCAGCATATTTGATATTCTGCGAACTTTAAATTAACAAAGCTTAGTACTCCAAACAAAGGACCAGTTAATAAATTTCCAATATCATAATTATTTTTCATTGAATCCCATAATTAAAGATTGTGCTCAAAATCTACTGGAGGTCGATCTTCTGTTTTGTCTTTGTTCGAACAAAAGAAATCATACAGCAAATGAGTTTGAACTCAAAGAAACGCTTTTCAACCAAGACCTCTGCAGCTGTTCTATTTATACTGAATACCTGATTCGATTCTGTGATTGGCTGTTTTAATGAAATACTGTTCTCTGATTGGCTGGTTGTATCAAATACTGTGTTTTCATTGGCTGGTGAATGAATCCTGACCTGTGATTGGTTGATTTATTGTGTATTGTTTATTAACGAGCTCTGTATCTCATAGCAGCGTCTATTGCTATAGAGATTTGTTTGTGAAAAACTTTTCAGAAATTTCTTTCATCTTCTTGTCAAAAAATAACACACGATTGAAATTGATTTACACTATACTGCCTTTTGAATGTTACAAAGAAAAAAAGGTCTAGTAAAAGGGGTGTGGTCATCTTCAAAATGGCCCCTTTGTTGCCTGAGGTTCTCGCAAGAATCGTATCATTACACACGATTTTTTCATAAGAACATCCAAAGTTTTTGAAGCTTTTGGAATTTCTTAAAATTTTAGTTTTAAGCCTAAAAATGTTCTAAACATATTCTTATTTTCACCATTTTGTGAGTGTTTTTGTCCATTTCCCGTTCCTAATTGGGTTTTAGAGTCCTCAAAGCCTTAAAATGTTCTTAACTTGTTCTTAACATTTTGGCCATCAAATTTTATTGATAAGAATAGTTTGTTCTTATATAAAAAACGTGTGCTGCCTTGAATGTTTCGAAGAAAAGAGATTGTTGCCAGAGGTTTCAAAACTCACCTAATCTCAATGGGATAGAAATTCTATTTTTCCCAGCTCAAACAATTCAGTGGGTATGGTTTTGGAGTGCAATTTTTTACATTGACCATTAAACGGGGAATGGGGATGAAATGAAAGGCAATTTCACAGTAAGGCTGAAATTTTAGAGTCTCCCCCCCGGGAGGAATTTTTGACCAAATTCTCCTATCGGGTCTGTGACACAGGGATGTATCAACCAATGAGAAAACACAAAATAATTCTTCAAAAAAGTATATGGAATTGTTATTTTGCAAGCTACAAAAAATTCTAAAATTGCCGTCATTAAAGATTTCAAAAATATATCAAAGTTAAATTAACTATTAAATTTCAAATATAACAAGTGGTGTAGAGATTCTCTATTCTGGTCATGCTTTTAGTCAAACTTCCGAAAAAGACTCAAACTATACTTTAAATTTCATCACAGAACTCTAAATCAATTACAAGAACGGCAGTCACCTTTACAAATGATATTAAAGATAATTCATAATTGAGATCCCCATTCTAGTCATCATTTAGGGATCAGTTTTTTATTTTCTTGGTCCTAAATATGGATACTATTGGTTAGCCATTTGGGCTCCATAATTTGGTACCCCAATTGTTTCTTGGCTTTTCGCGCAGCATTTCTTTTAGCCAATTTCTTTTGGAGCAATACATGCATTCTGAAGAACGACGTTCTTACGATGTGCCGGTAGACCGGATTGACGATGTGCTTCCAGTATGCGAAGATTCGGTTGACTCTGAAGTTGGCCAACAATCCTCTGAAGATGAAGTATTTCTGAAAAGAAAGGGATGAAATTTATCATAACATTCCTAAAGCGTAGACCGGGGTGAAGAGCGATCTGCTTAGGAGAGCAGATTTCTATGACAAGTTGAGTTTTAAGACTAAAGATATTCTCAAAATGTTATCGGAAGATGAAGTATTTCTACAAAAAGGGAAGAAAACATTCAAAATTTTTGAAACCTTTAGGTGTTTTTAAAGAGAGAATGTTCTCCTTAAAGCTATATTTTGAGACAACATACGCTCTCGCCAAAATGGAAACACCATTTTTAAATACAAATTTTCAAAAATAATTGGCCTTTAACTTTTTGAGTTTTAAGACTAAAGATATTCCCAAGATGTTATCGAGAGATAACAATAAATATTTCTGAAAAAAAGGGATGAAAATGAAATTCCCCATAACATTCTTATGTCTTAAAAGTTGTCCAAACTGTGAGGTTTCCAGGTACCATTTCAAGAACAAATAAGATGTTCCATGCTTAATTTTTATCCATTACACGTTTTTTATAAGAACATCTAAAATTTTTGAATCCTTCAGGTGTTCTTGACCTTTTTAAGCTTAAAGATATTTCAGAATTTTTGAGTAATTTTCTACGATAATGGTTGTTTTAGAGCCCGCAAAACCTTAAAGTTTTCCCAACTTGTTCTCAATATTGTTACCATGGAAGCCTTATGTTCTTATATAGTTTGTTCTTATAAAAATACAAGTTTGTAGCACGTTTGCTCGAAAAGTCGAGTGCAAGTACAAAATTTGAGGTTTTCAGGTGCAAGTGCAGACGATTTTTTAACCCCAAATGCAGAGCTCCGCTATTTTCTCCTCAAGTGCAGCTAATATTAGTAATTTTTTGCCTTTTTGGGCCAATTTCCGAGGTATAGGTGCACCTTGTCCGGACCAAGATTTATCAGGTGCGCTCTTCCAGTGCCTTGTCATACTCTGCAAACTGGTAAAAAATGTAATATAAGTAGCAACTTACCACAGCGTAAACTCTGCCAGATAAAGCATCAAAGAAAGGCATATCTGATCCATCAAGCTTCTGGTACAATCGTGTGGGTGAGATGGGTACAAAATCTCTGGTGTCAGGGTAGTTGGCGGATGTATGGAAAAGGTTGATGAAAAGGAATCGTTTGAGGAAAGTCTTCAATTGTGAGTTTGAACGGAAACTTGGTGGAAAGCCAATCATCTGAAAAAAAAGATATTAAAATTGATAGATGATTATTTCCTAGAGTTCCTTTTTTACATAATCTAGGTGGGTGGAGGTCCTTTAAATTAACCTGTGTCCTTCCGTCCGTCCGTCTGATACAAGCTTTTCTCAGGATTGGCTCATTCGATTTTTTGCACAATGATGCAAAATCTGAGACAAAGAAAACATTGTCAAATCGAAACAGTGCCTTGCTCTTCTAAATGCAACAGAAATGATAAATCGTCGAGTGGAAATAAGGCCTTAGTTTTTTCAATTAGATTCAAAGAAAAATCGTCAAATGGAAACAGGGTCTTACCTTTCCTTTGCCACCGTCTGGTTTCTTCTTACCATTGCTTGACAATTCGTTTACCCAAGCTTGCAATTCTTTGTCAGCACGAAGTTTCTTGTTCTTGCTGAACCAACCACCTGGAAGAATAAAGAATCCTCTCATATTAAGCAGACCATCTTTCTAGATTGATTGTAGCCTAACTGTAGCCTAATAGAGGATTTGACGGATGGTTCAAAATTTATGATTGGAAGTGTTTCTTTTAGCTATACACATTCTTATGAGGAAATGGAGACTCCCTTCCGATTCTTCTAGGCATTCACATTCTTCCATATAGCTTGTATATGTACGCACGTATCCAAAAAGGCCCCAAAATCAAGTTCCAGATAGCAACCCAAACTTCGGGTAGATTGCGGTTGAATAAGGAGCGGTCACCAAACGACATACCTTTGTAATATTTGTCAACGAGAGAGTTAATAAAAATATCGTATTCTTTTAGGATCTCTTTAGCGTCATCTCTGTAAGGGTAGTATTTGATTCGTTTGTCGTCCAAACCATTACCCTGAAAACGAAGCAGAAGATTGTTAACCAGCCTATACTTGTCAGGAAGTGTCCACAGATATCTTGTATAAAACACTAGACAGAGCTAATCGGTGTCTTGCTGAAGCAAAATAATGTACCACCTTTAAATGTAGACCATTGATCGGTACCGGTAATTTATTCCCGCCATGGTAGTTGTTTGTTCTGACTGAACAAATTGCCGGCACCGAACTGTGGTCTACAACCGTGGTCTACTCAGAAAAGTTATTTTGCTCCAACCGTGATTTGAGAAAGGAAGAGAAGCTTTATCTAGTATTTCATATAAGATATCTGTTGATGGGTCCTGATGAGAACCGCAGCGTTTAAGGCCTAAACTTACAAGCCGTGATGTATAGCTTAGAAACATTTAACACTAAGCCGAACTTTCTCAGTGACAGGGTATGCTGCAATGCCATGACAGGTTGAAAACTTCAAATTGATTTGAAAGCAAGTCTGAAAACAGACATCTTGGTCCCTTCATACTCACGAAAAAAACACAATTCTAAAATAGATAGATTTCCTAAAGTACAACTTTGAGAAAAATATCATGAGTCATAAAGGGTCCTTTCATATGAAAACTTTGCATCAAACTTTACGTAAAAAATTAAAAAATGAATCAGCAAAAATTCTCAAAGTCTTTGAGAATCGTTTTATGAGAAAGTCTTTTACAGCTAGGACTCTCTAATAGACGATATTGGCTTAACGTGAAAACTCAGATTTGACCTCCGAATATTGCCCACAATACTTTGCGCGGAAAAAAAGTCCACGGTGAAATTTTTTCCGCACAAAGCATCGTGGAGAATTCTCAATAGCCCACAATAGCCCACAATACTTTGCGCGGAAAAAAAGTCCACGGTGAAATTTTTTCCGCACAAAGCATCGTGGAGAATTCTCGGGGGTCAAATCTGAGTTTTCATGTGAAGCAGATATCGTCTATTCGAATAAGAGAGCGTTAACCTGATAACAGCTTTATAAGGTTAACGCTCTCTTATTCGAATAGACGATATCTGCTTCACATGAAAACTCAGATTTGACCCCCGAGAATTCATAATTTTCTTACGCGCACGGTAAACCTCTAAAGGCGCTTGAAAATTATACATCTGAGGAAAATAGTCCTCCCGCGGAAAATTTTACAACAAGAATCTTGTTGTGCGCCAGAAAGTCAAAAACTGATACGGCGCCCTATTCATAAACACAATCACGCAACTTTGTTGTCATCCCCAGTCCTTTTAGACGAACGCGGTCCTTACGATTTTGAGATTGCATATTCGTCAGATTGTATGTTTTCACCCATCCCTTTAGAGCTTCAGCGTGGTGGGCAGAAAACAATCACAATCTGATCTCAGGTAAGAGAGCGTCAACTGTATATGAAGACTAGAGATTGAAATAAAACTTACGTTTATGAAATGTTCGAATGTTGTGTGCTCGTAATTCCTCTCGTCAAACGCGGCTTTGGATAATTTGATAAACAAAGCATTCCCCGTTCCGTAAATTACACTACCGGCTGCATTAGGTTTGGTCAGAGAATCAAATACTGTGGTAATATGCGGAACGGTTCCTTCGCAGTGATATTTGAAAAAATCATATAAAGGATGTTGGGTACTCAGATGACGTCGGAAGGATAAACAATAAACGGTTGCCACAAAATGAACACCTCCCAAATGAAGTTTTGCTTGGCAGTACAGATCAGAACACATCTCTGCTTCTCCTTTGGCCAACAACCAGCTTGAATCTCCGGGAACAAGAACTTTTTGTGCTAGAAATAGAGAAAGATCGAAATGCTTGAATTTCCGGGAACAAGGACTTTTTGTGCTAGAAATAGAGAAATATCGAAATGCTTGAATCTCCGGGAACAAGGAATTTTTGTGCTAGAAATAGAGAAAGATCGAAATGCTTGAATCTCCGGGAACAAGGACTTTTTTGTGCTAGAAATAGAGAAGATCGAAATGCTTGAATCTCCGGGAACAAGGACTTTTTGTGCTAGAAATAGAGAAAGATCGAAATGCTTGAATCTCCGGGAACAAGGACTTTTTGTGCTAGAAATAGAGAAAGGTCGAAATGCTTGAATCTCCGGGAACAAGGACTTTTTGTGCTAGAAATAGAGAAAGGTCGAAATGCTTGAATCTCCGGGAACAAGGACTTTTTGTGCTAGAAATAGAGAAAGATCGAAATGCTTGAATTTCCGGGAACAAAGACTTGTTGTGCTAGAAATAGAGAAAGATCGAAATGCTTGAATCTCCGGGAACAAGGACTTTTTGTGCTAGAAATAGAGAAAGATCGAAATGCTTGAATCTCCGGGAACAAGGACTTTTTGTGCTAGAAATAGAGAAAGATCGAAATGGTTGAATTTCCGGGAACAAGGACTTTTTGTGCTAGAAATAGAGAAAGATCGAAATGAATAAATTTCCGGGAACAAGAACTTTTTGTGCTAGAAATAGAGAAAGGTCGAAATGCTTGAATTTCCGGGAACAAGGACTTTTTGTGCTAGAAATAGAGAAAGATCGAAATGGTTGAATTTCCGGGAACAAGGACTTTTTGTGCTAGAAATAGAGAAAGATCGAAATGGTTGAATTTCCGGGAACAAGGACTTTTTGTGCTAGAAATAGAGAAAGGTCGAAATGCTTGAATCTCCGGGAACAAGAACTTTTTGTGCTAGAAATAGAGAAAGATCGAAATGGTTGAATCTCCGGGAACAAGGACTTTTTGTGCTAGAAATAGAGAAAGATCGAAATGCTTGAATTTCCGGGAACAAGTACTTTTTGTGCTAGAAATAGAGAAAGGTCGAAATGCTTGAATCTCCGGGAACAAGGACTTTTTGTGCTAGAAATAGAGAAAGGTCGAAATGCTTGAATTTCCGGGAACAAGGACTTTTTGTGCTAGAAATAGAGAAAGATCGAAAATGCTTGAATTTCCGGGAACAAGGACTTTTTGTGCTAGAAATAGAGGAAAGTCGAAATGCTTGAATCTCCGGGAACAAGGACTTTTTGTGCTAGAAATAGAGAAAGGTCGAAATGCTTGAATTTCCGGGAACAAGGACTTTTTGTGCTAGAAATAGAGAAAGATCGAAATGCTTGAATTTCCGGGAACAAGGACTTTTTGTGCTAGAAATAGAGAAAGATCGAAATGCTTGAATCTCCGGGAACAAGGACTTTTTGTGCTAGAAATAGAGAAAGATCGAAATGGTTGAATTTCCGGGAACAAGGACTTTTTGTGCTAGAAATAGAGAAAGATCGAAATGCTTGAATTTTCGGGAACAAGGACTTTTTGTGTTAGAAATAGAGAAAGATCGAAATGGTTGAATCAAGCCTGCACTTCTTTTATAAGCAACCGAGTTGCTAAGGCTCCAGCCCTGAAATTAGTCAATTTTTTTCATTATCTCGCAGGGTAGAAGGTTTATAGATAATCTAAGCATGGCAAACTATATCCCTTGACCCAACAAGCATAAATATGGTTTAATATCAAAGCAAATTTTCAGAAAATGAATGCTGAGCAACCCCAGCCCTGACTCGCTCAAAAAATGTGTACATCAGACTTGAAGATATGAAGTATGAAGAGAGATATGTACAGTTTTTTTATAAGAACACTAAGGCTAAAAATGACCGAAAAATTAGAACAATGCTGAGCCTAAAATTACTAAATTTTGGGGTCAAAGTAGTAAAGATAAAGTTCAAAAGCTAAGATGTCTCAATATTGCCAAAAAATAACATTTGAGTCTGAACAAAAATATAATGGTTCTTGTAAAAAAAGAATGTATTTTGGCAAGCCATTGATTTACACTATAAATAATACAGAGATATTTGAAATCCCTAGACAGTACTTAATGGGCTATTCCAGGAAAAATTTGCACCCCCTATGTTGAGGAGGTCTTTTTATAAAGAGGTGATCCCTCTGGATTTTTTTTCTCACTTATTTGGACCACCTTGGATTCTCGATCTCGTGGCACTGACCACCCTGACCCTAGATTTCCAGCCTCATTTCATTGACCACCCTGGATTTTTACGTTCAAAAGACTACACCCCCTGGGTTTTTTTATTTTTCAGACCACCCTGGACGTCACACCTCCTCAACATAGGGAGTACAGACTATTTCTGGAAAAGCCCAATTTTATTAGAAACATGAGGTGAGTATGACGCTCAAAGCCAAACTCATTAAATGATCAGATCAGAGGCTTATCCACAGGTTCTTTTTGTTTCAGGGTGGGGTGGTGAGCTTGACTGTCTGAGAAAAGTTTCCAGGAAATCCCCCCCCCCAGATTTTCCTCTGAATTTAGCGCTAAATTAGCTGTAGGAAGGCTTATTTAGTTTTAATTTCAATAAGCTCAACCGCGAAATTTTTAGGCTGCTGTACGGGAATTTTTTATCAAACAGACAATTAGGCTGCCGGTATCCACTAACGGATTCGTGCTCCTATACCACCTTAGGTTTTGTAAAGGTCTGCGATTCAGACTATGAAATTTTAAGATTTCGCGGGGACTTAATTTCGCGATTGTTACTATTGACAATATTTTCATGATTTTGTGCCTTTTACAGTCAAATCATGCAGTTGGTTGTTGAAATACACATCATTAGCACCTTTTTGACGTCAGTAAACATTCGAAAAGTATTCATTATACATTTTTTGAAAAATATTTCGTGGATAAGGCCTCTCTATTGGGACTTAATAGACCTTGTCATAAATTACGTCACGAACATCACTTGCCTCGTATTCAAATAATTACCATTTTTTACCATTGAGACATTAAATAATTTCTTTATGAATAGAAAGTAGTTTCAATAAAATCCGCTGGGATTTAATCACCTTGGTAATAGTTTCAAAACGAGGCAAGTGATGTTCGTGACGTAATTTCCGAAAAGGTCTAATTCGTGGATGACACCGAAATTTAATCCCCGCGAAAATTTTTCCCATTACCTTATTGGCCAAAACTTAGTGACTAAATTTTGGCTTGTTGACTAAAATTAGGGCTGACTAAAAATTTGGGCCGACTAAAATTTGGGCCGACTAAAAATTTAGAAATGGCCAAAACTTAGTTATTAGTCGACCCTGAGTGGCTAAATTTCGACAAGGTTACTAAAGTTAGGGCCGACTAAAAATTAAGGCCGACTAAGTTTTGGCCATTAAAGTAAATTTGATCATCTTTGTTTTTACTTACTTTTACCAGGATTTCTTTGGATAGCGATAACACGTAACAAACCGTCATAACCCAAAACGAAAAAAGTGATTGGAGTTTTGACATCCGCTAATTTCCTGTCCGGTAATTTATCTTTGAAAACGTCCGGTACATTCTTGGTACCAACCATCTCTGGTTGATGAAGAACGAAAAGACGTTGGTCTGAGATTGCCTGAAAGGAAAGGTAAGAACGAATTTTGAAAACTTTGAAGTTGTGTTTGTTACGAAAAATATATGAAAAGTTTGCAGATTATTCCCGGGGGCGGGGTACTACGTTTGCGAGGTGACGGGTTTGTCCGAGCCAAAAATCGAAAATCGACCCTTAGAGAGAGGAAATATTGGCGTTTTTTGGGACCCAAAAATTTGAAAATCGTGACATTTTGAGAAAGGAAATTGAAAAAACCCTACGGGGTCTATGAGAAGGGGGTATAAGAGGGTTTGCAGTCGAAGGTGAAGAGAAGGCTCCCTTATCCTACAACCTATAACACATCCTCGTCGCCGTGTATCCCTTTTGTTATTCACGTTGCTGATGTCATCAGTAAGTATGTAAGGAACGAGGTTCCATATAGCATTGCTCATCATAGCAGAATGTTATATCTCTGAAATCATGTTAGCCCTGGAATCGAGTAGATAGATAGAGTCGATATTTTACGTGGATAGCCCAGTAATCTAAGACTTTTTGACAGTCTTTTGATGGTTTTCACGGGGTCAACCGGTTCGGCCATCTATGAACTTAATGAAACATTGGAGAAAGTGGGGATTCGAGCCGGGGAGCCCCTGGTTTTTAACACTGGTGCCCTTGACCACTTGGCTATCGCTCCTTGGGCTGTATCAACTCTGACTTACCTGTGTGAATGATACGGTCTTTTTATTGTCATATTTAATTTTGAAGTTCTTGAAAAAATTCATATTAATGATTGGTTTCAGATCCTTTAATAAATATCCTTTGGATCCTAAAATCGAAAGAAAAAGAAAAAATTTCAAAACTAAACTTGGGCAATATCATTTATTTTTAAAATGAAAAATGTAGAAAGGTTTTTGTACTGTGCGAGCATCCTAGTCGAATACACTCTTCTTGAGATGCATAAATTTATTGTTGTCCTCGTTTTCAAACAGATTTCATTGCTATGAAATTATACATTTAAACCAATTTAAATTCCCAAAAGGCAAACATTAACTCTAAAACAAAAGTACTTGAAATTCAAAATGTCTCATGAGGTGTAAACAATACAATTATCATTGTGAATATGTAATTTTATAGCAATGAAATCTGTTTGAAAACGAGGACAACAATAAATTTATGCATCTCGAGAAGAGTGTATTCAAAACTGGACATTTTGAGAAGGGAAATATGTGAGCAGTTAGCCTATCTACAATCATGGTCATAATATTTGAGAAAAAAGGGAAATTCCTACGAAATCTTATAACCAAAAACGATTTGGAAGCGCTCTAAATTAGGTTGGAAGAGTAGAGTTTTAACTCTGAGTTTTAACGCTAGGCTTAAGACCAAAAGTTCAAAAATGGTCCAATAAGGCTCAGAATATAGCCAGGAAGTCTATAAACCCCTCCCGAATTGAAATACCCGAATAAATTTATCAATCAGCCCAAAAAGCGACTTTCTCGCCCGAACTCCAAATTTCGAAAAATGAGGAAATAAGCTAAATTCTCAATTTTGACCATGATTGTTGTTTGTAAAGGAAGATGATATTTGTATTATCTATACACACCTTTTATCATGACCTTTCTCAACAAGTAGGGACACTGTCCGGTTAACCTTCGTTGAGTGAAAGCTTCATCCGACTCCCACAATCCATTGTTAATGTGATCAGTGTGTTCTGGGTATTGCCCTGGATTTCCGAAGAACCATGGAAACTTGGCTTTCTAGAATATCAAGAATAAATGATGATTTTATTGGTCATCGTCATCATACTTAAATTGAAGAATCGTGGGTGCATTATTAATACAATAATGACCGGTTAGTGAGGGCTGTACTGAGAAATATTGCCCGAGGTCAAGTAACGACCGAGCTTGCGAGGATGTTGCGTTGATTGAGGGCAATATTTTCAGTACAGCCCTCACTAACCGGTCATTATTGTATTTGTTAACCGTTTCCTTCAGCTTCGATTGATTTTTCGCGCTCTATCTAGGAAAAAAAGCGAAAAAAAAGCGAAAAAAAGCGAAAAAACAACGAAAAAAAGCGAAAACACAAAAATTGTTATAATTTCTGACGTCAGAAATAAAAGATGAGAGAAATGATGTCAACGCATTGTTAATTTTCCAATTGCATTGCGCAAAAAGCCGTTTACCGGATACTTGTTCGAAGCGGGCTACACGGCTTTTGGCGCAATGCAATTGGTTCTTTTCGCATGACGACGGGCCTACACTGCCCAGAGTTGCCCGTCGTTAGGAAAATTCATTGTGACGTCACTTTTTCAAAGGAAAATGAACGCTTGCAAGCTCAGTCGTTACTTGACCTCGGGCAATATTTCTCAGTACAGCCCTCGCAAGTCATTATTATATTAAAAATGAATATTTTGAGTAAGGATCTCTATGCCATAACAGTTTTGAGCAATATCAAGTAAAAGTAAGGATTTTGAGTAAGGATTTAAGGATGTCAAGACAGTCTCAAGCGCTGATTTCAAGATGTAAGGCCTTCATGTAACCTTGGTTTTTCATCAAAAGTTTGTCAATGTTTTGCAAATCTCTTGAAGTTCAATGATTTTGTTTTCAAAAGCCTCGTTTTAAAATAGAGCGGGCTGTTGAAATAAAAATGTCCTGGGTGGAAAACTTTTGAAAAGGAGGCTAATTGCAGAATTTGGGCAAAAGAGGGAATTTTCAAAAACATTTCCCCAAAAATTAATAAGAGGGGATTTGGAAAGAGTGTTCTGGGTGGAAAATTTTCGAAAATTAATTATCGGGGGGAGGGCGTTTATTAGGTACCCGAGAGTAGGTGAAAATTCTTTTGTTCTTAATAGAAAAGGCATTTACACGTTTTTTATAAGAACACCCAAAATTTGTGAAGCCTTTCGATATTCCTAACTTTTTGGGTTTTAAGCCTAAAAATGTTCTTAAAATAATCTTATTTTCTCCATGTTGTGACCATTTTTTACCTATTTTCCTAAAAAAATCGGATGTTTCGAGTCTGCAAAACCTTAAAATGTTCTTAACTTGTTCTTAGTATTTCGGCCATCGAAGCCTTTATGTTCTTATATAGTTTGTCCTTATAAAAACACATGTATTTGATTAGACTAGCAAGCGTCTGTCTTTTCTTGGACACGGGAACACGGGAATAGTGCTTATAAAGAGTTCTCATAAAATAATAGAAATTGCCGCATTCAGCGAATATAGCGAGCCCGTTGCCAGCCTAAGCTGCTTCAAAATACAACGACGTGATCTAGTATTCTATATGAAACTTACCTTAACGGCGCCTTGCCAACCATTATAGGCCATAGCGTACTGTTGATTATTAGAGAACGGTAATTTGGCGAAAGCCTTCCCCAACTGTGGTGCAATATGTTCCAAAAGGATTTTAGACCAGGTTAGCAATAAAGCTGAATATCTGGACTCGAACGGATCAGCGGCGTAATAACCTTTGATTGTGGTCAAATTTTGTTCCAACCATGGAACTTCTTTGGCCAATGGAAAATCAACATTTGAATTTTCATCGGTGATTTTGTACCAGTATCGAGCTTTGGCAATGTCGGTGTAGCGATCCTTTTGACAAGTTTTGGTGGCAGCTTGGATAGATACCGGACACTCTGAAGAGAAAAGATTGTAAATTCAATTCTAGATTATTTCAGTAAAGATATTCTTCTTGTCATACACGCTTTTTTTAATAAGAATATCAGGGTGAAAATTGGCCAAACCGTAAAAATACCCTAAGAATACCCTCTAGGGTGAGTTTCACAGAATTTGATAAGAATACAGTCATTTTGTATTTGGTTAACAGAAAAAAACTGCTTCCTTTGTTAGACTTGAATTTAAACTTTGAGGCAGAAATGTAATTGGATAGATACGGGCACTCTTAAGAGGAAGGGTTGTGAACACAGATTTGCTGTAAAGCACGAATTGCTAGATATTGTGCTTTAAGCTCTTCCAAGCAAAAAAAAAAGTGAATATCGCAAGAAATTGCTACCAATGTTTTCGAAAACCTGTGAAGCTTCTTATTAGTCAAGCGCTGAAATTCTATTGTAATGTCACGTGACCTAGGTAGGATTTCCTACCTAACCTCGGCACACTTTTCAGCCAAAGCACGATATCTAGTCGTTCGGGTTTTATAAATCTATGGTTGTGAATAAAATTCTAGATATTTCAGTAAACATATTCTTCTAGTCATAATCCTTTATACGTTTGTAAAGAAAATAAAAAGTCACAAAGTTTTGAAGTTCTCACATGTTTGCTTTTGCGTTTAAACCCGGGGGGGGGGACTCGATTTCGAAACGACGGTATGTGCCGCGCAAAATCTGCTTTTCAAAATCGTACCCTTACAGTGCAGTTCAATATGGCTGAAAAGGTACCCTTTCAGTGCATTTTCTCTTGATTTACCCAACCCTTATAGTGCACTATATTTTTCAGCTGTAAATCTGCGTGAAAGAAGAAGTATGGGAAATTTTCTGTTTCAAAGAAAAATTGAGAAAAATATTCTTGTCAGCTGTAATTATTAGACAATAGAAACTTTTGAAGTAAAACAAACGAACAAACGAGAAGTAAAAACCTTTCTTTTTATCAATTATTTTGAATTTGTTTTAAAATTCGACCCTTGCAGTGCAATCTCACAGAAGCACACCCTTACAGTGCATTTTGGGATGCTGAAAAACCCCACCCTTAAACGCGACACATGACGTTAGCCAGATCATATGAGTGCCCCCCCCCCCTGGGCGTTTAAAAGGTTTTGTTTTTGAATAAGAGTGATATCGTTTGCTTACTCATCAATTTTAATTAACAAGCTTTTTCACATTGGATTGACACAAATGTGGAGCAAGATTGGTCAGAAAGAGGAAAAGAAAACATTTTTTGCTTTTAATCAGCATAATATAATAATAGCAAGACACTGTTCTGATATGAAATATGTGTCTGATATGAAACGGAAACACTTATGTAAAAATAAAACCTTTAAGATTTAAGAATTAGAATTAAACCTGAAAGCACAAATTGAAGTATTTTCATTGGTTAAGAACGAACCTGGTGGGACAGTGAATTTCGGCTTCTTTTTTCCTCCTCCGAAAAAGTTTTTCACTTTTCTAAATGTACTTCCAAACCATAATGCATCTTGCTCTGAAAATTAAAGAAAATTTCAATCATGGTATGTTGTTTATGAATTTAAAGCTTTTAAGGCCGGTCTCCATATGCGCGCGCTTCGATCGCACTTTTTCGAGCAAAGCTTCCACGCTATTGGTCAAAAGAAAAATGAAGCAACTCTAATCGCGCTACATTTTATGACGTAATCTTTTTTCCAAAGCAAAAAGGATTGAAGCCAAAAGGTGCGATCGCAGCGCGCGCAAGTGGAGACCGGCCTTTAATGAACTTTAATCTTGAATTCATTACGTCATGAATATTATGAATTTCATACGAAGCTTACAGAGCTGTTTTGGAGAATTATCGGGAATCTTGTAGGCCAGGTTCAGTGCGGGGAAGCGCCACCTAGATAGGGTGATACTTTTGTATAAGATATATTTCTATTTTCGTGCTCCACGACATCTTTAGTTCATGGAATGGAGTGGTAAATAGCGTTTTGAGTTGGCTTTTGGACTCAAGAGGGTCTGTAGTAAGGGAGCTTCTAAAGGGCCTGGGTAAGGAAATAGTATGGAGAAGCAGACATAAAAATATTTGTCCCCTCAGCTAGAAATTAGTATAAAATACTTTCTGTAATTCGAAAAAAATCCTGTTCCCTAAAAGATCGAATTCGAGAAAATCTACTGTACCTCTTCTTCAGTAAGAAGTAATAATTTTTTTGTTGGCTCAGCAACTCTTCAATTTTTGTAACTATGAGACTGGGTAAAAATTGAGCTACTGCCAGCTTTGTTCTCAAATTGTTCTTAAATTGTTCTTATATTTTTATATACAAAAAAGAGTATTCGAAAAACCTAATGAAAGCCTCGGTAAACAATAAAACCAGTGTTAATCACATCTCAGCTGACACACAACGTTGTTTCAACGTTTCTCTAATGTTCACAACGTCCATACGTTAGATGAACGTTGAAACAACGTTGTGTGCCTACTGATTACTCACCGCTCAACTGCAAATGATTCGCTGCATCAAACTGGTGCTCTTGGTGCGCTAAAACTGCCGACGTCAGCACAAATAATGCAAAATATGTCGACCTCATCTTTTCACCTGATTAAAAGATTGACGAAATTAAAAAGATTAAATATCTGAATGAATGAATTTAATATACAGTTGAGTCGAACCTCCATATTTAATTTTTTTCTGGAACAGCCCAATGCTTAATTTCACCCATTCTTTTTCATAGAAAATTTATGAAGATTATGAATGTACCTAAATTTCTGAGTTTCAAACCTATAAATGTTCTTAAAATATTCTTATTTTCACCATTTTTTGAATACTTTTGAGCAATTTCCTAAAAAATATTGATTGCTTTTGAGTCCGCAAAAATGTTCTTAAAATATATTTTTTTTCACCATTTTTTGAATACTTTTGAGCAATTTTCTAAAAGGTTGGGTGTTTTAGATTCCTCGAAGCCTTAAAATGTTTGAATTTTAAAGGCTTAAAATGTTTGAATTTTAAAAGCAATCAAGCGATATGACTTTAAATTGTAACACATTAAAATGTTCTTAACATGTTCTTAATATTTTGGCCATCGAAGCCTCATGTTCTTAGTTTATTCTTATAAGAAAAAAATATAGAAGAACTTTTTATAAATCATATTTTCTTACCTTACTTGTTTCAGCGAAAGACTTGAATGAAATGAAAAAATATTTTATTTTCCTTCACTCAATTTCTTCTCGAGATCACGACATTAAGCTTCAATTTGATTGGCTGATTCCTATTTGAATATGTAGAATGAGTTTAATAGTTTTGGATTGGTTTACAAAATTTCTTTGTTTTTTTTTCGAGGTCACGACATTAAGCTCCAATCTGATTGGCTGATTCCTATTTGAATGAATGATTTGTTTGGTTCACAAAATTTCTTCCGTTTTTTGTTCAATTTGCTTAATTTGCTTAATTCGATTGGATAATTAATACCACTATTGGTCCTGTCACAAAATTAGTTTCACTTAATGAATTTTGATTGGTTAATTCATTCAAAGCTAAATATTGATTGGTTTGTTGACAAAAAGCTGAATGCTGATTGGCTGATTCATACAAAGCTGGATTTTGATTGGTTGGTTCTCGTTGAGACTGACATCCAACGTGTTTAAGTTACAAACACGAGGTTGTAATCCAAATATAACGAGTTTAAGCAAAAGTTGATCACGACATATTAAGGTTTTGACGCCCATATTTCTAAAATAAATATTCAAATATAAATTTCTAAAATAAATATTCAAATATAAACGAGGACCACATTTTTTATTTTTAGTGCTTTATTTCAAAGTGTCATGGTTACTGGATTTGAATTTTTCTTCTCTCGAAAAACTAATCATGACTAAAGAAGATCCGCTCCGAAACGAAATGAAGCCATTCTATTGGTTACATTCAAGTGTTACGTCACTTCTAACCAATAGAATGGCTTCATTCTGTTTTAGAGCGAAGCGAACCGTCACAAGCGAACATGATCTTATATGTTTCTTTAATAAGAACATCAGGGTTGGGCTTTTCCAGAAAAAAATGAATATAGGGGTTGGAGGATATAAAATTTTGTGGAAATTTACCCCCTGGACATTGTGACTTTTGACCCCCCACCCGTACAGCAGGTGTAACCCCCGGATAAGCATCAGTTGACCCCCTGGACATTCAAAAATACCCTCAAACACAGCAAAGTTACCCAATAATAGAGAAATTTTACCCCCCGGACAAGGCAAATTTTGTAGATTTGTCACTACCCCCACCCCCCCCCCCCCCCCCCCCCCGGACACTATATCCTCCCCCCTCCCACATGTACAGACATTTTCTGGAAGAGCCCCTTCCATGGCCAAAAAAATTAAGAATAAGTTAAGAACATTTTAAAGCAACATTTTGAGGACTCTAAAGCACCCAATTTCTTAGGAAGATGGACAAAACTACTCACAAAAAAGATGATGTCATGAACATTTTTAGTCATAAAAATCAAAATTTAAGAAGATCAAAAAATGTATATTGAGAACCAGGGAAAAACATTTTTACTCTTTCTTGAATAGCTTTTTTCCTTGTTCCCTAAACTATCTTCATCCCAATATGCCATTTTTTATCACAGACCAGCAGTTCTATTACGTTTTACGTATTTTACATACTTACATTGAAGTGACGTCAGTTTCCGGTAATTGTATGAATTGACGCCAATCTCCCCCTCCCCAAGATCCTGGGAGGAATATTTGTAAAAAGTTACAAACGGACTGAGAAAAAAACGTATTCCTCTGGTACAGGCAATATATTCTGCACCCATAATTCAATTTGTAGTAAGTAAGTACAAGAACGCTTGTTCAAACTTCTATTATTCGAACTTCTATTATTCAAATATTACTATAATTCGAACTTATTCCTAGTCAAGGAGAAACGCTCTTAAATATACTTTTTATAATTGGAATCTCTCTGTAATTCGAAAAAATGCGTTTCCCTATTCGAGTTCGAATTTTCGAGAGTCAAATGTAAATGCGGATTGGGTTGCCTGATCAAGGAATGACATATACCCTAGCAACAGCCGCATTTTTTGTGTTTTTAACTATGTTAGTATAGTATAGTAAGTATATGGTATATTTATCTGGTGGCTGTCGGCGGGCGGAGCCGGGAGAGAAGTAGTCTATCCCCTTTTCTATTTGCGCTAGACCTGGGTGATCGAATGCTGAGGTGGAGCGCCACACCTACTCTCAGCTCCCAGTAACTTACCGCCTAGATTAGATTACCCAATCTAAGCTACTCATCCGCTGAGTTGGCGGTGACAGGGGATCGAACCCACAACTCTTAGATTGTAAGGTGAATGCTCTACCGACTGAGCTACTCGGCCATGTTATGCAGTTTTAAAGTTTTAATACAGATACAAGAATCAGGTAATCACGTTGGTCTGTTCTAACAATTTGCGTCAGCTTTTTTTTTATTACATTTTACGTTGAAGGTTCTATTGGGGAAAGTACAAACTAACCATCAAGGCGTCAATATCAATTATTATAAACAAATAGAGGTCCACGCCGCTATATAAGGCTTATTAGGTCTACTCCTTACTCGCTTAGTTATGCGTTTTTCTCACTTTTTGTCATTTTGTTTTGTTTGTTACCATAACATCAAAACGAGACATTCAAAAAAAATATTTATTCTCAAAATCAAAAACATAAAATATGGACCAAAAAAACAACAAAACTGGACTAAATGACATAAAAGTAAAAAAACTCACAGTAAATTCAGTAAAACCTGAGAAGATGATAAAATTGAATTAGTGGCTATCAGAAACAAGAAAGAGAAAAATGTCGATCTGGAAATCAACCGTTGTCTTAATATGCATCTTGGGTATCGTGTCTGCCAATTACTTCGAAAACTCGAGATGTTCTGTACCCCAATATCATCCCAATGGTGCACTGATAAAGGAATCGGTACCGTGTAGTTCGGCAATGGAACATGTTTTCACAACTCGCTATCTTCCAGAGAACGATATCTACAACCCAACTCTAAATGGGATTAAAATCTTCAAACGATTTGAGAACCATTGCTATATTTCTACGAACTTGCATTTAACACAAACCAAATTGAACACGTACAGAGATACTCAATCCTTCTACCACAAGATCTCGTCAGACACAAATATCGATTTATCTATTGCAGGTCGTTTTACAATGGGGTTTACTTTGAATGCCAAAACTGATGCACTGACTGCCGGTGAAAAAGACGTAATGGGGTCTTCAGCAGAAATCTTCACTTATACAAGAGCTGTTACCCTTGATGAAAATTGTTACATGAATCCTTCCTCTGGCTCATTCACCGATGACATTCTCAAAGATTTTGATGATCTTCCAGAAGTCATCAAAAGTCCTTGGCTAGCCAGGAATTGGGACCAATATGACCGCTTTTTCCGAAAGTTTGGGACTCATTTACGAACTGAAGTTCTTTTGGGTTCTTCTTATCGACAATGGAATTTTGCTGAGTCAAGCCAATCATTGACATTAAGAGGCTTGAAAGTTCAAGCTTGTTTTGATCTCCTTGGTATAATCAGTTTGAAACTTGGTGTAACAACACAAGCGTGCAGCGATGTGACGGAGGAGGAATATGCCAAGCATTCAAAAATCGTCACCTCTTATAAACTGGATGTTAGAGGTGGCAGGGATGCAACAAGAAATGCATTACAGGGGAATAGATTGCAAGGGGAAGAAAGACAGGTTTACATTGAAAAACTTTTAAACGAAGGCCGTAAAATGGAATCGCCAATGGCCTTCAAGTATAAGCCAATTTGGGATCTATTCTTGATTAGAGAAAAAAGCTTTGGAAGAAGACACAGGATTGCTACGAACATGAAACAGTACTACACTGGCTTTAAAGATTTTGGATGCACCTATATCAAAATCGGTGGGATTTCAGCAAGGCAGTTTCGGTATGATAGTTCAGGCAAGTCATTTGAATGTGTTCTGGCTGCTCAAGGTTGTCATAGCGACAGTGGTTGCCATGGACACAGGTTAAGTTACATAGATCACCCGGCTTACTGTTACGGGAAATCTTGTTTGGAATACACAGATCCTAGTTTTGGACAAAAAGCGAAGGGTGTATCTGCAAGAAGGCAGCAAATGGGGAAACATGACAAAGGCGTAAACCGTGGTTGTTTTTTCATACCTAACAATTATCCGTATTTTGAGAAATGTTTGAATAACAACAAAGAAACTGTGATATGGAATTTCGGTGGAAAAAAAACGATCACCCCTAAACCTACACCACTACCAGTATCTTCTGCACCTACTACACCACCACCTTTTAATTACAATTGGTTGTGGCTGTTGTTGTTGTTACCTGTTGTTGGGTGTTGTTGTTGTTGTTGTTACTTAATTACCATCGGACAAAAAAATACAAAAATAATATATAATGTACATTACAATTACGAAGAAATGTAAAAAGACTACTTAATCCTATGGTAAAAGTAGAGGCCGATGAGAAATTGTACTTAATTATAACGAGTTTCCTATAAAATGACATTTTCTTCGCGTGACCAGCGAGTTTATGCATTCGAGATAAATCGAGGGGGACGGTATAAAGCAAAATCTCCAAAATCACCGTCCACTTTGCTCGACGACGGTAAAAACACCAAGATACCGTCGTCTGTTTAGGTGAGAAAAAGCGATATAAAGCCGTACATCGACTATCGACTTTGTTTTGTATCGATTTCACTTACCGTCGCCCTCGATATCCTCCGATACATAAACTCGGTATTATACTGCTTAGCAGGAACATAATTTGCAAAAGCCTTTATTCACTAATTATAATTATGCACATGTCAGAGGTGGATAAAGGAGGCTAGTAAAAATTCCACATTTTCATCATATTTACGTATTTTTATTAATTTCACTATCTACATATACTAAAAATCTAATTCTGAATGAGCCGTGGGGGAGCCATTATGGATTTTTGAGATAGGGGTTCGAGAGTTACGTGACGGATTGTTTGGATGGGTGACGTTTGATTGACGTTTTTTGTTTTCTTTTGGACCCTTGGGGTAGAAGCTACCCGTTGACCGCAAAAAATTTGAAATCTTAGCTTTTCATAGATTTTAGTGCTTCTCATAGTTCTGGTTTTCAATTTTTTTCACCGCATTTTTCCATTGCTTTTGCTTGTCCTTTTGGGGCTGGCATGACCCACTAGGTTGTGCTATTTCGACAGGATTGCGATTCAGTTTTCACTATATTTATTTGTGTCGTGATTTCAATTTTTTTTTTTGAATTCTATTTCCTAGCTCTACGTATTTTAAGCAATTTATAATTGTAACGTTTTGATTCAATATTTAATTATTGCACAGTAAAAAAATCGTATCAGACAATGCAAAAAAAAATTGAAAAAAAAATTCGAAATTTGCGAATTGACCGTTGACAACATTAGGGGTAAAGGAACCCAATGATGTCACAGATTAGTCAGAAATTAGAAGGAGTTAGGAGATGATTGACCCCTCATTGGATCTGGAATTTAATGGATAAAAGCCTGGGAAGGTATATTTGGAAGTTACAAAAATGAGCATATGCAATTTGGGTCATTTTGGGTCTGATGAATTTAACCTTAAGCAATTATTGACCCCTAATTCAATCGGAAATCACCAAAAGAATCCATTTGGTCAATGATTACAGTCGAGTGAAATTACACTTTCGATGACGTCATTTAGGGCCCAAATAATAGTAGTTTAGTAATAGTAATAGGTTAGACAAATAATATTTTGACTTAAATACATAACTAACAAGTTCTTCTTGTGTTTCTCTGCACAATTAAGAGTGCTCAATACATAAGTAGAGATTGATACATAAAGATTAAGAATTTCTAATCTAATTTCTAATCAACTGATGAATGCGAAAGCAAGAAACTTTAAGTATTGAAAAGAAATAAAACGTTTCTTAATCTTTATGTAACTAACAAGTACCGTGATGCTTGGCAGAAATAAAACTCAAATGTATTATGGAGTGGATGAAATCATGAAAAATTTAAAAGTGAAAATGAAATTTCACCAAAATTGATTATGTTTTGAAAAAACTTTTTTAAGCATAATATGACCCATTGTGTTTGAAGCCCAAAGGGCTAGAGTAGAATCTCTAACCTCTCACAGGCAAGAAAAAGTGAAGCCACTTATTTCCTGTCTAGAACGCGTCTGGAACGCGCTGCAATCATGATGACGAATTTTATCTAGTGGTTCCTTTGTTTTTGAGGACTGTATTATTTGAAATCTAGCGATAGATTTTACTTTCAATCCGGCGTTTGTGTAAAAACTACGCGCGGGCGTTCTGCATGGGAAATAAGTGGCTTCATTTCCCATCCAGAAGTCTCTTGGAAGTCAATGATATTACTAAGCATAATTAGGCGCTGAAATTGAAATTTGGCTAATTATGAGCCCGAATTTACAAAGAGAAATGAGTATATTTCTTTTCGAAAATCAAGAAATTAAGAACAAGATAAAATAAATAAAATCTGTGTATTTTTAGAAATCATCATTAAATGAATTATGAACGCACGTGGCGAGAAAACACATTTTCAAATATGGAAATTATTAGATCAATAAGCATGGTTAAAATTAATTTAATATTTATTCATAATGTGTGGAAGCTCGGACAGATAACTTATCTCCGTCCGGACAGAAAAACTTTATTAGATCCCAACTTCTTTTTTGCAAAACAATGCGTGTTTTCTAAAAATTTTGATTGACAACAAATCAAAAACTCCGGAACAATACAATATCCGTATTCTTCGGACAGACAAAACTTTAAAAAAAACAAAAGATTTTTTGTTTTGAATTTTTGTGGGATTGAACTTTCAATTATTTTGAAGTACAACATTTTCACTCACATCTTCATCGGCCACTTGAATAGGTCGCCTGTTTTTGAAGAAAGAAGATTAATTTCATTGAAGAACTGAGTGACTTCAAAATTATGAAGATCTTTTTATTAGCTGTTCTTTGTTTCACAGCTGTGTTGCGCTGCAATGGATCTAGCGCGCCTGAAGAAGAAGGTAATTCATGTTTCTCTATATCAGTTAAGAACAAAGATCAATTTTTTATCATTTTTCTCTAAATGCAGTGGAGTCTTGAACCACAGATCTGTAAAGCCCGAAGGGCTAGATTTGCGGCTTTTATCGAAAAGTGAAGCCTAGGTTTGGAAGGATTTCCTACCAAAAATATGCAATTTCACCGGTTTGAGAGATGTGAAATAGCGTTTGCCGCCTACTTTTTTTGATCTCGCGCTCCGAAAACAATTAAAATGCTAGATCCTATCCATCGGCACGAAATTTGAAAAGTCAAATTTTTGCTTCACTTTTTTTGCTGGAGAAAGCTTAAAGTTGCCTATCTAGCCCTTCGGGCTTTACAGATATCTGTGTCTTGAACTCGATAATTCTAATGTCTTCTCAACTCGAACAAGTTTTTTATTCTCTTCTCTTAACAATGCTTTATAAACCCTACTCCATATCTCGAAATTTCTCTGTAGTTCGAACAAATATGTGTTCCACGTGCGTGGTCGGGTTACAGATATTCCACTGTAGCTCACAGAAAAGTGACCCCAAAATTACGACGACATTAGTCTCATCTAAAGTAGACTAGCAAACTAGTCTCTTAATTAATCATGTCAGAGGGCGGGAACATAAAGGCTGCGGGCGTCAGCTAGAATAGGAGCTGCGTAGGAGAAGGAGCAAAAGTTGGTGAGAGGCTGTTGATTAACATTAGCTTTCAGCCATTGCCGCCGACAAAATTCTTTCCTACACTTACCATACTCCTACGCTCACTTTTCCCGCGTGATACCGTTCCTGCCCGACTGGTGTGCTAGTCTACATTTAATGGAGCGACGACCGAGTAGTCTAAGGCATCAGGGCCACAAACCAGGGTTCACGGTTCGAATCTCCGCTACTTCATTGTTCCACTCACTTTATCAGAGATAGCTGGGCCGACTACCCGTTTTTGTATAAAAACAAACTATATAAGAACATAAGACCTTTATGACCAAAATGTTAAAGTTAAGAACATTTTAAGGCTTTGGGGACTCCAAAACACCCGATTTCTTAAGAAAACAGATGAAATACCCACAAAATGGTGAAAATGAGAACATGTTAAGAACATTTTTAAGGCATCCGAAGGATTTCAAAGTTTTGGATGTTCTTATAAAAAAACGTGTACCTGTTCTCATATAAACAATCAAAAGAATATCTAAAAGTCCTAGATTGCTAAGCTTTCCACGTCAAAATCTCAACGATTAAAGTCTCCTGATTTGTGTGTTAAATTAATAAATCAAGGCTAAATAAATGAATCGAGGCTAAATTAATTTGCTGTGTTAAAGGAGGTAAAATGTCCTTCATTCTGCGGGTCGTAAAGTGTAACAAATTTCAAATCAAAACATAAAGGAGGGTCTGAGTGCAGGGCCGGCGAATCGGTTTTAAAAGTGAGGGGGCTAAATGATATAGTGACTAAGGAGGCCCCACCATGGTTGGGGCTGAGGGGCTGAGAAATTTTTGAAATTATGGTACTCTACATTGGCTTAGAAGTGGTCTAAATTTAATTTTTTTGAAGTTATTGGAATGAAAAAATATGAGAAGTTAGGCGTTTTTTTATACTGATAATCACCAAAGAATATACTACTATATAATAACAAAATGAAACCTATAATAAATAAAGCGGACTTTACATGTTCAAAATTCATAAGTAAAAGTAGATTTAGAGTATGCTTTAACAGACAGTAAGCATACAGTAATCAAAATTAAAATTGTCCAAAGTAATTAAAGCGATGCTCTCGAGTCGACACAAACTCTCTACCAACTTCATCTAAATCAAGTTTATCCGTTATATTTTTATGGATATGGAGCAAAGAAAGATTGTTAAACCGTTTTGGCTTCAATTGTTGAACGTAGCCAAGTTTTTTTTTCTCTCACCCTCTCTTTCTCTCTCTCACTCTTTTTTTTTTTTTTTTTTTGCAAAAAAGTGGGGGGCTATAGCCCCCTAGCCCCCCCCCGGTTTCGCCGACCCTGGAGTGGTGTTTTAAATCCACTGGGGAAATTATTGAGACAAATAATTTTCCTTAAACGCCTTTTTTGTTAGTGTAACCACCCCCGAATACCCACGGACCATTTTTCTTTTTCAGCCAAAAAAGAGTTTTGTAAAGGGTACTTTTTTGTAAGAAGCTTTTAAAGATGAGTCTCGGCTGTTCTTGTATTTTATGAATATTTAAGATAAAGTAAACTTTTCGGCAAACCTTGTAATAAACCCAGCTGACACACAACGTTGTTTCAACGTTTATCTAACGTTCACAACGGCCACGTTCATAACGTTATATGAACGTTGAAATAACGTTGTGTGTCAGCTGGGAAAGCCTTGTTAGTTTATAGTTGCTTTCTTCTCGAATAACAAAGGGAATTTAAGATCAAAGTTAGCTTAGCGGAAAAGTGCCCCTCCCCTAATTCTGAACTGCTTCAAACCCCCTTCATGTTGGTATATTACACATAGAGGTGTCTACTTTGGAGCGCCCTAAATACGGGCGTATTAATTCTGTCTTCTGAGTTTGGGGTTGTTTTTAACACCGAAATTGAGCCTTGTAAAATTATTTTGATAAAAAAGTGTGTACAGTTGACGCTCTCTAATTCGACGTTCTACTATTCGATACATTCCCTTATTCGATAATATTGAAAGTTACCGTCAACAAGAAGCTATCGTAAACGACGTTCTACAATTCGATACGCTCTCTTATTCGAAAATATTGAAGTCACCATCAACAAGAAACTCTCATAAACGACGACACTCTACTATTCAATAAGCTCCCTTATTCGATGAAAATCCAATTCCGCTTGAAAATCGAATTAGAGAGCGTAAAGGAGAAAAACTATTCTGTCACTAATAAACATGTTTCTTTGTTTTAGTTGAAGACTTCAAATCGTTCATGAGATGGTCCAAAAATGTGCCACAAGATGTCTTGAAGAAAGTCATGTTAAAAGAAGGTACTGACACATCCCGTTCTCGATCAAACTGATGGTCACAGTCGAGTTACTTTAAGAAAGTCTCACAAACGACACTTAACTACCTTATCGGGGAAAACTTCGTCGGGGAAAATTTTCGTCGGGGACAATTTTCGTCGGGGAAAAATATTCGTCACTTGCTGGTTTTGGTAAACGCATTAAGGCCGGGGAAAATTTTCGTCGGGGAAAAATATTCGTCACTTGGCCGAAATTTCGTCACTTTTCCCCAACGAAGTTTTCCCCGATAAGGTATTCGACATTCTGTTATTTGATAAGCTCCCGTTTTCAAATTCCCCTTGAAAATTAATTTTTTGCTATATTCTTTTTTATGTATCCACTTAATCCCTTTTAATCCATCAATCTACCCAGACAGCACACAACGTCAAAACAACGTCCATGTGACATTCATAACGTCCAAATAACGTTATTTGAACGTTAAAACAACGTTGTGTGCCATCAATCTAACTAATTTGAATGTGACCTTAAATTGGTATCGTAAACTCCAACAACAGTTCCAAATAACGACAATACACCTATCAGTCTTTAAAGTTTTAAAAGTGTTAGGAGGCTGGTTTCAAATTTACCAGGAAAGAATGACGTCAAAATGCCTGTGTCGCATTGACACTCTCATAATACAAAGACGTCATTTCCTTGTAAATTCGTCACCAGACTTCTCAAAAGCAGAACGGTGTCTATTAAGGGTTGATAAATATATTTTAGCTTATACAGACCCTTAAAGCACACACCCAATAAATAACAACTTGGTAGTGTATTTTTTGGCGCTTTGTAGATTAGACAATTTCATCCTTTAACACGAGTATTCTTGTAGTTGGAAGCAAATGGGTTATAGAATCTTGGAAAACCAAACCAATGATATTTGTTCTTCCTTTTGTCTTAATAAGTGTTAACAATTACCATCTTACATAATTTGGCAGCTATTAGAATGAAACACCCCCATATCACAGACACGCAAGTTTCCGCCCCTCCCACTAGAAAACTTGGTGAGAAAAAATACCCTAGATCTGTACCTTCGAATAGCACTCTGTACTTTGTAGAAAGTCCGCTGGATATTTAAACCGGTATTTTTAGCTGTAAGCAGTAGAATTTAAAATCCCCAAAAACAAGAATTAGGAAATCGTCCACCCCCCCTCCCCCCTCCCCCCAAATTGGAATCCTTTATCCCTACTGGCTAGAGCAATTCCTCATGCTTATTAAGATTGATGCTTTACCAAGTTCTTTTTCAATATTTTCTTTTTCCTTCTTTCTCTACAACAGCTGAAGAGCAAGACCCGGTCTTCTTCAACGGCGTCAAAATGTTCATCGGAAAGCTCCTTGGTAAAGGTTTGCCCAAAGGTAAACAAATATTATTTACAGTTCACTCTCTCTAATTCGATCTTTAAAGGACTTCTTCGAATTAGAGAAATATTGATTGATACCACTCCCCAATTGAGGGGACCAATATTTTTGTTTGACTACAGAAAGATTAAGGTTCGAATTAGAGAGAGTTAACTGTATGTGACAGTTGAAACTCTCTAATTCGACGTCCTCCTATTATTCGATAATATTGAAAGTCACCGTCAACAAGAAACTCTCATAAACGACGCTCAACTATTCAAAACACTCCATTATTCGATGTTGGCAAGATATTTGAAAGTAAATAATATATCATTATTTTTCTTATTCTTTTGAAGAATGTCCAATTGCAATTTCTACCTCACGAAAAAGATGTAATGAAGCCAGAACCACTGACATCAAACGTGCCAGAATGTGGTACCAGCTTACCAACTCCAAATCGAATACTGACTTCCCCAGAGCCAGACAAATTCCTTGGTTAGCTCACAATGTTACGGCAGTGAAGACATTCTACTTGCTTGACCCATTTGAGTATCGTAGTTTGGTTCTTTTTGGTGGTTTTGAGAAATTGGAGCATAAAATCATGATCCCGGCTTTGATGGTGGCTTTCAAGAAGTATCCGTTTGTCACTTGGAAAGAATATGTTGAATTGTCTGACGCTTTCAGTCAACAAGTTAAGGTTGGTAGTTTTCTACTTTTTGTACTATCTCTTTAAGCCTTAATGGGCTTTTTCCAGAAATAGTTCGTGCGAGGGGGGGCCTGTGGAGGATATCGGATATCCAGGGGATTGACGATGTTTGTTCAAAAGTGGATATCCAGGGGGTTAAATATCTACAAGGGAGCGGATATCCAGGGGGTAAAGTGTCTTTTCAAGTAAAAATTACGAAGCATCTTTATTTATAAGAGAGGATATCCAGGGGGTTCGATACTTCGAAAAATCAACATCCTCAATAGTGGGGGTATTTTTTTGGACCTACCCCGGTGGGGTGGAGGTCCTATAAATTAACCTGTGTTCGTTCGTTCCTTCGTCCGTTCGTTCGTCTGTTACCAACTTTTCTCGGGATTGAATAATGGGAATTTTTTGATTTTTATTACAAAGGTGCAAAATGGTAGTGGCCAAAATGTGACGGAGCCCGATTTTCGAAAAAAAAATTTTGGGGCAAATTTGGGCCAAAAAACGGCTAAAAACGGGTTTTTTGGACTTTGTGAAAAATTGGATCATTAATTTTTTCTGATTTTTTGCATGAAAGTAGGGTACTATCATAGGTAAAAGATGGCTCGTGTTGGCTCAAAAAGCGCATGTTTATCTATAAGAATCACTATTAATAAGTATACATCAATGTTCTTAGTCAAATTACTCAATTTATTTATGAGATAGATGTTTTTTTTGCTCACGAGGGCTTACTTTTGAAGAATATGTGTGTTTAGACAGGAAATTTTGGTTGCTTAGCGTGTTTTTTTAGAAAAACTGGCCAAATTCGTTACTTTTTTATAAGCACATTATCAATTACTTAGGTATTAGCTTTTCTCGAGATTGGCTCTTTCACTTTTTAAGATTTTTTGCACAAAGATGCATAACTATAAACCCTTGAATGTGACGGAACCTGATTTTCGAAAAAAATGTTTTTGGGCAAATTTGGGCCAAAAAACGGCTAAAAAATTGATTTTTCTTCAAGAGCATGAAATTTTGGTTTCTCAATGGTTTTTTTATAAGAAACACACGACTGATTTTAATAGATCGTCACTATTTGTGTTCTGAATGATTGTTTAATGGTCACGTCACATAGATATCAATTATAAATGTGTTAAATGCATAACCAGGTAGGTCCATAAAAGTATCACTTGTTTTTTCTGGAAAAACCCAATATCGGTCATCTCTGGTTAAAGTAATAAACGATATAACAGATCTGATCAGATGGATCTGATGAAAGAATTACCATATCTTCATACTTTGCACCAGAACACCAATGGTTTTTGTACCGCCAATTATAGCCCTGCAACTTTGCTTTTAAGAGCAAATTCTTCTAGTCTGGATGATACAATTGAAAGATATTATGACGTCATTGGGACAAGATGAAGATACAACATCTTAAGCCAGTGCAATCCTTCCAAAATCCTAAGGACTCCTCCGCCAAATCTTTTTGTCTAACTCTTTTTAAAAGTGTATACATATTAATATGAATGCGTTGAGTTATCAGACGCATTTAGTCAAGTTTGATAGTTTAGCTTTTGCGTGTGTGTCCTACTGACCTATTTAGGTCTTGACTAAGCTATATCAGCCATCCTTGATCGGACTTGTTTTGTAAATAATACCCGCAATGAAGCCATTGCAGTGTTGAAAATTAAGGTCAAATGGCCTTACCTTATCACAATTATTCAAGGAAATGTAGAAATGTAGCATTTACACCGCTATTAAATAGTGCCACCGTTAGTGTACCACTTTCCAAAAAAACTCAGATTAGTCGGGATTGCAAAACTGCCTCCAGACTGAGTCTAATTAGAGCTATTTATAGTGTCATCTTTAATTAAAGACGTCCGAATTTCGTCACTCCTTCTCCCTGGACATCGAAAGGTTTTCCAAATACATGACCCAAATACGGGATTGTTTTTTCGAGAATAATGAATGATACATAGGCCTGCTAATACACCTTTCCCGAATTGTTAGGTTTTTTTCGAAGGTCTTCAAACCATATTGAAAACTATATATTTGTATTACTCCTATAATGACAAGTGCATGCTGAAAATTTGAGCTCAAAAGCTTTTTTCTATCAATTTTTATGACTGTTTTTGTTCAAGGTGAAATCCCTTATAAAAACTAAAACATACAGCCCGGCCTCGTTTCCATGTAATTCTATTGTTCATAAAGAAATTTCAAATCAAAATAACTCAAGAACCGGAAGTGTTTTTTTCATAATTCTTTTTTTATTTGTTTAGTTTTGCGACATCCAATTTTATGAAACTAAATAGAAACATTCAAACATTAAAACAAAAAAGTCAAAAAGCCTAAATAACAATTCGGGAAAGGTGTATTAAAGATGACACTTAAAATAGCTTTAATTAGACTCAGTCTGGAGGCAGTTTTGCAATCCTGACTAATCCGAGAACTTTGGAATGATTGCACTGGCTTAAGATTTTCATCTCGTTCCAATGACGTCATAATATCTTCTTCTTCAATTGTGTCATCCAGACTAGAAGAATTTGCCCCCCCCCCTCTACCTCCGAGTAGATATACTCCTCTGCCTTTGTATCACTTTCGACTGCGTCGGTAAGCCTTACTTTTTTCTGGAGGTTGTAGTATTTTGTCTTAACTTACTTTTTTACGACGAAAGCAAATTGACTATCATCAGTATTCTTCATTTAGAATCTGAAAACGCCGCAGTACTACGCTAACCCGTCACAATCTGCCGATTTCACCGACCACATTCATACGGGATATTGGAAGACGGATGACGCGTTCACGCAGAGACGATTGGCCGCCCAGTGTCCTTACTTTTTGAAGAAGGTCATCACATCAGGTTAGTTCTTTATGCTTTTCTACTTTTCGAAATTGGACCTAACAATTTTGGAAGTTTACAATTATGGCAATTATTATGGCAAAGCAGCTCAACCATTGCTGGACGACAATTTTCTTAGTAAGTTTTGGATCCCTCACTGTAAACGGCTCGCCGGGGCCGTTTAGCAGAAATAGGTGTCTAAGCCTTTCTATTGATCGTGCTTTTGACAGTAAAAGCCAAAAAAGACTCCTGCAAGCTTTTCACCATATTTCTGTAACGATAGTCAACAAGGTTGAATTTTAATTTTGTGACGCTATTGGGCTATTCCAGAAAAAATTTGTACCCCCTATATTGAGGAGGTTTTTCATGGGAACGGTGACCCCCTGTTTTTTTTTTAATTTTTCAGGAACACCCTGGATTTCTGACCTCATTTTACTGACCACCCTGGATTTTTGACCGCATTTTAGTGACCACCCTGGATTTTTACATTCGAAAAACCGGACTATCCGGGGATTTTTTGATATACAGACCACCCTGGACGTCACACCTTCTCAACATATTTCTGGAATAACCCATTACTAGTAATAAAGATCATAAGAGAAGGTTCTCCTTTTGATGAGATGTTATTTTATTTTTCTCAGGAAAGAACGGTCTTCCATTTGCCGATTTGAAGAGCATTTTGAATCCAAGATTTTTCAAGATCTATCGAATGCAATATGGAAAGAAATGGATCTCCATAACTGAGGTATTTTTTGTGACAATTTTATTTCGTTTCTACAATCATGGACAAAAGGTTGTAGACAAATGAAATTTCAGTGAAAAATGGTGAGAAATAGAGCAAAATGATTCTTCGATGCGTCTGAAAAAGGAGGGAAGTTAAGAAAAACACTTTCGAAGTCGTTGCATTGCTTTTGAACTGCTTTTGAGGGAAACACAAGCAAAAAATCAGCGTTTTGATACTGGTGTAAGCCAGTTAATCAAGCCCTTGTGGTTTGCCCTTGTGGTTAGACTGCAGTGGGTAACTTTCAAAGACTGAACAGCTTTGGATGGGTTTGGAAAGCACCCAGAACCTCTTGGGAACTTGTTTTTGATCGATATTGAAGTATTTTGCAAATATTGCAGAAGTCTACAAACCTTTTGTCCATGATTCTAACCAAAGTGGGCTGAAAGTTGGCTTTCTTTATTCTCCTTTGACGTCAATGCAAGACTTTTAATCTTCTTCAAGCTAAATGTCAGCTTTCTGCCCACCTATTTTCCTCCTTTTAGAAATAAGAATAGGGATGACACCCGGGGGGGGGCAGCTGGGCAAAAGGACCGACGGGTATGTGCGGGTCCTAAGGGTACCTTTTCCAATATGTTTAAAATGCACTGTAAGGGTCGGAAAAACTAGAGATGCACTGTAAGGGTAGAAATTTTAGAAAATTCTTGAAAAATCTAGATATTTTGACCAAAAATGCTAGAATTTTGACCAATTTTTGCACGAAAGGGATCGAAAATTTGGGGGAAAATGCACTCTAAGGGTATGATTTTCACTGATTTTTGCTGCACTGTAAGGGTGCAATTTTAAAAGCCAATTTTTGGCCCGCACATACCGTCAGTCTGCAAACCCAGTGCCCCCCCCGGGGGATGACAGAAAGTCGGCCATCTTAACTAGAGCTTGCACTTTGATGAGTTTCGGAAAAAACCTTTCAATTGGTATGACGCAATTTCAAATTTTTCGTGACCCAGCTGGCACAAAACGTTGTTTAAAACGTTCATTTAACGTTATATGGACGTTGTGAACGTTAGATAAACGTTGAAATAACGTCGTGTGCCAGCTGGGCTGTAGGGGCTTCGAAAGTTTAAAGTGAAATAAAAAATCGAATGTTTGGAGCTCAAAACCTGAATGGACCGTTTTATTCCGATTTTCAAAAGCTGTTCCCATGTTTACTAGCTAACGTTTGCTTTTGTTTTAAACTGAAAGTTCCATTATCATTGTTTTTTATTGTTTTTTATTATTATATACATTGTTTTAATTTCTTACATCTTAGACAGATTTCCGTCGCAGCGAAGTTAAGAAAAGGCTTTAAATCCTGCAAATTTTTAAGAATTTGGGTTAATTTTCAGGAAATTTGTTGTGTATTCCAAACGTTGTATGTAGAATCCCAGCTCCATTTTTATCCGGATACTCTACCTTCGACTCCCACTTTTAGACTGCTAAAATATAAATGCTTTATATTGCATATATAAACTCCTGTTTCACTTTTTTCCGGACACTTTCACTTTCACTTTTGGGCTGCCAAAATAGGTCGGTTACCAATGCTTTGTATTATATACATAGACTTCTGTCTAATTTTTCCGGGCACTTTCACTTTCACTTTTAGGCTGCCAAAATGGGTCGATTATCGATGCTTTGTATTAAGGGCTCTGACCATAGTGAATTTTTCATAATTGCCGTGTTTAAAATGTGTTTTCTGACTGATGTAACCAACAAAACTATGGCATGTTATACATTTTCTGTTAGACAAACTATTCTTGAATCTGAAAATTCAAAAATTGCAATGAAAAAATTTGATGAAGTTAAGAGAATGAAGACTTTTGCGAGGAAGAGTATTTCAACTTTGAAAAGCTTAGTTTCGGCGAAGAAAAAACATTTTGAAAAATTTTTCGCAGTAGATGGTGTATCTTTTACCGAACAATAAAAATTTTTGCGGAAAATTTTTGTAAATGCTTCTTTGTCTCGAAATCTTCAAAATAGTGGTTTTTCGTCAATTTTTCATCTGGATTTTGCTTAAAAAACAGTCATAACTTTTGACACATCTTTTTAGAAAAATTTTCCGCAAAATTTAAAACAGTTAAATCCTTTGCGGACAGTGTAAAGAAATTTTGAAACAAAAAGGTTAATTACCCATTAAAACTTCGCACTTTTTATAAAAGAAGGTGATGCAACATATTATTAACGTCTTTTTAAAGTTCATAACGTCATTTCTGCACGTCATTTCTGCAATTAAATTCTTAATTACTCTGAAGGGATTTGATTAAAAAGCAATTTATAAAGGTAATTCTTTGTTGAATGTGTTAAAGAACCTAAAACATAACTTTTACCGGGTGTGTCAAAAAAAACGCCCCTATTTTTTGATTTTCGACGTACAAATTTCTATCCAACATAGGCAAGTGAAATTTTCAGGGAGGATTTGAAATTTAATTTTTAACCCTTGGTGAGAATTATACATTTGTATGTTCATTTAAAATGACTTTATGACGATTTGGCTGACTTACGTCAATTTTTCACTGTTCACAGATTTTGATAGTTAAATTTTCCCGTATGGAACAAGAAACCAAAATACGCTTCGTTTTTACCTTCTTATTTTGTCTCGCTACTTTTAAAACACCAAAATGGCATTATTCTTTTGTTTCATAGGTTAAGTTCTGTTCCAAGGTCAATAATTGATAGATTCTAGCTAGTTCCAGTTAGGCCATTTTTTAACGTCGATTGCGACGACAAAAAAAAGACTCTCAAATCGTCAATGATGCAGAAACGAACTGATGTTATTACCTTTTGTGCATGAAAATCATTAGGTTTTCAATTCAAGTGTTTTGCAAAAAGGTAAGGAAACAGAACAGAGCTTGTAGAATATAATATGATCGATTAAATAATGGAAATGAAACGAATTGATGAAATTTTGTTTTGCTAAGAAATGCTTTACATTGCCTTGAACACCTTGAGATGTTATCATAACACTGCGAAAAGATTCCAAAACCCCTTTAATTTGAAAAAAAAGATGAGTTTGACATAAAAAGATTTTGGCTTAGTAGTAGTGTTCCCTTCTACATCTCGCTTCAATTTCAATTTTACTTTAAAACTGTTTTTACAGCTGATAGGAAAGCTAGAATGTAAAGGTTTAACATCTTCTTTGACGTCACTTAATTGCTTCTGTGAACAACACAAAAAGTAGTGATCTTGCGAGAATGTTCATAACTTTTAATTTATTTGAGGCAACTCTACCAAACTTCTAGAAATGTTTGGAAATAAAATGTACAATACTCACAAAAAAAATTCAGCAGCCCAACTAAATAGAAAAATGTACGTCAAAAATCGAAAAATAGGGGCGTTTTTTTTGACACACCCGGTATGTTCAAATACTAAAATCAATTTTCCGACTATGGTCAGAGCCCTTAAATGCATAGACACTTGTCTAATTTTTCCGTGCACTTTCACTTTCACTTTTAGGCTGCCAAAATGGGTCGCTTGTTTGTGCTCCGTATACCAGAAATGGATGACATCGAGAACATCAATGACTTGATGAACCAGACTGAAAATACAAGAATGGCGAAAATTCGATCGACAGTTTCTCTGTTTCTTTTACGACCGGATGGTACTTTAAGAATCTCTGCAATCCAACAAGACCCTAAACCAAGTAAGGCCTTATTTTCACTACCTCCATATTTTTTAAGTAAGGCTCTATTTATCAGAGAAGTATTAAAGAAGCTATTCCGTCTCACAATACAGAAAGTTTTCAAGGATTTTTGTTAATTTACTGCGAAAAATTCCTAGTTTCCGTAGAAAACATTACGTAATGAAAATCATGAATTGGATGCCACTTTTTCTTCCTTAATTTCTCCATTTACCCTTAATCCTTCTCATTTATTGCTGAACATCAAGCCGAGATTTTTAACAAAGTACGTGTTTTTGGTATAACCCGGCCAAAGGACCTTAGCTGAATACTCTCCCTTTGCACTAAACACTGGTGGTGTACGAGTAAAGACCTGTTTCCATCGATCGCCAAAATTCTTGAAATAGATTTGGCCGCACCCTCCGCGCGATTAATGTTTGATTTCCATCAACTCGAATGTTTACTTTTTTTTGTTTACTCTTTCTTGATTGGTTGAAAAATGATCAATTGGGATGTGCGCTCCTGTACGCTCAAAAAAGTTGAAGATTTTCAGCGTAGAAAAGAGCACAAAAGCGTACAAGAGTGTACGCATTTTGTGTAAAAGGAAATTTAATTCGCGACGTCAATGTGCTATTTTAGGAAATTTTGGCCTAAGTAGTGTGCACGCTCGCGTGATCGATGGAAACAGGCCTTCAAACATAGTTAGGTATCCCAAAATAAAATGCTCTTGGTGACTAATAAAACGTTCTTACAATGTATCGCATAATTTTTTTCTTCCTTTCCAACAGACTCTCCAGTCTTTACTCACGTCAGCAACCACAATGATTGGATGACAATTAAAGGGAAGACTGAAATGATGGCCGATGGTTATTGTCAAGCTGGAATGCACTTTGGACGAACTCATTTGACTTCAACAGTCTGGTGTTTGACTTTCCGAAGACATATTTCAACTCAACATCCGCTCTACAATTTCTTGAAATACCATTGCGAAGGTATGTTGTGACTTATTTTCAAGCATATTTTGAATTTACTGCGCTTATTACTACATGGCTACAGAATGGATTTTTTGACCGTCCCTACAGCCTTCAGAAAAAGTTTTTCATTTTTTGTTAAGTTAGACGAGACTTCTGCCATTATGAAAGCAAACGTTCGAATTGCGTAAAGGGCCGGTATCCACTTGCGCGCGCTGCGATCGCTCTTCTTCGAACAAAGCTTTCACGCTATTGGTCAAAAGAAAAATGAAGTAATTCCATTGGAGTGATATGACGTAACGTAACGGGGGGGGGTACTAGGGTTGCGAGCTGACAGGGTGGGTGCCGCCCCACTTTCGAGGCTCGGACCCTTACCGGAACTAAAAAGGAGAAAACAAAGAAAAATTTTGTGAATTTTACGACCCTTAGCGGGACAAATTTGACCAATTTTGACCAAATTTCGGTCTTTCCGGGGGTAAAAAAATGAAATTTTTCTATTTTTCCGACCCATAGTGGGACTGAAATTTGATTTCCTGATTTTTCGGACCCTTAGCGGGAATTTGGAAATCCAAAAAAGGTACCCTTAAGGTCAGGAAGTAAGAAAAGACACTTTTTTATTCTGCTACTGGTAGTCTCATGCCACTTTGGTGACAATCTTCAGGCAACTGTGAATGCTTGTAAAATTGTGAGTGATTGAAGTTCGGAGGAGCGATGGCCAAGTGGTCAAAGGTGTCAGCGTCTCCAACCAGAGATTCGAGGTTCGAATCCCCGCTCCTTCCAATGTTCCGTTCACTTCATAGAGCCGGCTGGCCGTGGACCCCGTGAAAACAATCGAAAGACTGCCTAAAAGTCCTAGATTACTGGGCTATCCACGTAAAATATCGACTCTATCTATCTATCTATTGAAACATTCACACTACCAATCGACAAAATGTTAGTGAGAAACAGTGATAATAATGTCAAAATCTTCATTTTTTCAGATACTGTTCCCCACATTTCAACCATAACACAATATTTATGTTTCAAACTCAGAGTTTCATGGTGCTCATCAATCATCAGTGAAATGAGATACATTAGAAAATAAAATACAATGGGCTTTTCCAGAAATAGTCCGTGCCCCCCCCCCTGTTGAGGATATCGGATATCCAGGGGGCTAACGATGTTTTTTTTTAAGTGGATATCGAAGGGGCTAAATATCTACAAGGGAGGATATAAAGTGTCTTTTCAAGTAAAAAATACGATATCCAGGGGTAAGCATCTTTATAAAAGAGGATATCCAGGGGGCTTTTCATATTTCTAAGAGTGGATATCTAGGGGGTTCGATACTTCAAAAAATCAATATCCTCAACAGTGGGCGTAAAATTTTTTCTGGAAAAGCCCAATATATTGTCTTTAAAAAATCTTTTTGACGTCACATTTGAAGAATGTCAAAACCTTCATTTTTTCAGGTACTGTTCCCCACATTTCCACCAGTTTCACCATTTTGACAACCGAAGGGACTGGAGCCCACAATTATTACGGTATGGGTCACAAAGGCTTCTTGAAGATTGGTACTCATGAATGGAACAACAGAAATTATGATAAATATGATATTGACTATTACATCAAGGTATAATGATGGATATTTTTTTTCTTGGTTACCGGTAGCTTAGACATCGGGCTACTTTTGACTCTCTACAGCGGCTAATGACATTTAGAATGAATCCTAGAAAGAAATAGTGCGAAAAGTGGACTTAAAGTTTAAAGGATTTAGCTATTTCAAAATATATGCATTTGAAGATCTTAAAAATGCAACTTTGTTTACATTCTGAGACCGTAAAAGAACTAATTTGGTGTAGCTGGCAAGAAGAGAAAGTTTTTTTGTAGGTAGGTAATAGCAACCGATTCAAATAAATAAACGTACGGGAAAACGGAGAAAACAAACCAATCATATAGGAGTTCTCTTGCAGCAACATGAGGATTTAGTGCGTAAATGGAGGAACAAATCTTGTTTCATTTCCGTTTATTTTGTTTACAGGCTAACGGTTTGGACGACCCTAACATCAAATATTTCCCATTCCGTGATGACGCCAAACTATTGATGGCAGAAAATGCTCTCTTTGTTGACGAAATTATAAAACACGTGTAAGAAACCTTTAATATCTTTTCTTTGAGAATTTCAAATACAGTTCCCTCTCTCTAGTTCGATCTTCAAGATTTTTCTTCGGATTGAACAGATTCCACAAAATTCAGTTGTAAACTACGTCCAACCAAAACTCAAGCAAGCTGCCTATGACATGACTAACTAGCATAAATTTCACCCACAAAACGAAAAATGTACATATGTATTCTATTTGCTATCCCCCAATAAAATGGCTGATTGTGAGTGAAAACGACATCACACAGAATCAGTTTATAACATGAATTTAATCTCTTTATCCTTTCAGCTACGGCAATAGCAATAAGAAGCTACGAAACGACAAAGAATTCCAAGCCTGGATCAACGAAGTATCTTCCAAAGGAAAACCTGCCCTGGGTGTTGAAAAAGAAAAGGTAATTATGCAAATTCGTACCCAGGCCACTGACCTCTATATACTCTGGATACAGTTTCTTGATCTCGGTTAAGCAAAATTTTTGATCGGATTTTTTTTTTAAGTGGTACCCTAATGGCACAATCGGCCCCGAAATATAATGATACTTTTGGGTATTTTATCGTTTTTCAGAATTTATAGATCGGGCGAGGATTGCAGTTTCAGTACTTCCACTTTGTTTCATTGGATTTTTCGATTTGGGAGGGGTGAAGTGGCTTCCAGGCTATATTCTCAACATTTTTGGAACATTTTTGAGCTTTTAGATCCTAAGATCCTAAGGTCATAAGTGTGAGGTCTAATGTTAGAACTCAGAGTTAAAACTCTACTTTCAAAGCACAAAGCACTTAAAAATCACTTGTGGTTCTAAAGTTTCGAGGGAATTCCCCTTTTGTGCCAAATATTTCGACGCCGATTGTAGCCCTACTCAATGTTGGTCATTGAATTACAAATTGACCCACATCAAGTAGTGCTACAATTAGGGTAAAAAAACTTCGATCAAAGATGGAGGATATACCTTCGTCCAGGGTAATTGAAGTTCCACTCTAGATTTATATATATAAATCCCGAAGGGCTAGATGTCGTGCTTTGGCTGAAAAGTGTGCCGAGGTTAGGTAGGAAATCTTACCTAGGTCACATGACATTACAATAGAATTTCAGCGCTTGACCAAAAAGAAGCTTCGCAGGCTTTCGAGAACAACAGCAGCAATATTTTTTGCGATATTTACCATGGCATCTAGCCCTTCGGGCTTTACAGAAATTTTCTATACTTTTGACCGGACTCAATATGTCTACCGTGAGCATCACAATTAAATCTTGTTCGAATTAAGGAGGTATTCGAGTTAGAGAGGTTCGAGTTAAGAGACTCCACTGTAACAGTATCGATAAATTTAAAGTTTATGAAAATATGTAATAGTTATCGGACAGTTGCGAGTACAGTATGAGAAATATTTATACGAGCTCTGAGGTTTTTCCGTACAATATTTACCGAGCCTTTAGTCGAGGAAAATATACGGAAAATCCAGAACGAGTGAAATATTTCCATATTCTACGAGCAAATGTCTGATAACTATTACAAATCTTGAACCTCTACTATTCCAATCTTTCTATAAATCGAACAAAGATATTGGCTGGAAATTAGAATAAAACAGTCTCTATAATTCGAATAGTTCTCTAATTCGAAGAAAATTATCAGTCCCTTGAAGATCGAATTAGAGAGAGTCGACTGTAGTGAGAAGTCAAAACAGTTTTTTTTTAATTTGAAGTCATAAAATATTCACAAATTTTTCTTTTTCGCAGATGATGAAGAACTTCCCCTCAACATTCAGAACGATCGCGCAACTCAAGAAGTTCATGAACCGATTCCTTTTTATTAATATTTTCCACACAACCACCAATTATCCGATGGCACCCGATTTTCTACCGTTGTCGCCGACAAAGCTTTATGAATACGAAGATGGGAAGAAAATGCCTTTCCAAATTGCTGTCCCTCATCAAGTCAAATTCACTGTTGTGAGTGCTCATAATTTATTTTACTTATTTTGTCTCCTCTTTTTCGATCTATGAACATTGACAAAACCTATGGCACAAAGCCCAAGCTTTCCCCCTCTCCCTCAAAAAAAACAATTTTGTCGGACTAAGGGCCGGCGAAGCATATTTCTTTCACACCAATATTCTTCGGAGGAAAGGTTATTACCCTGTATCTAAATTTGACCGCCGGAAATGTGTCATAATAGCGAGATTATGTATCGGAGATATTCTACGGCTACGGTTGCGGGGCCGCCCATGCGGGTCGTCACCAAAGGCGACATGTCATTGTCTACTTTGCTCTGTACGGGAAAAACACCAAAACACCGTATAAGCCAAGTCGACATAATGCCGTACGTCAAATATCGAACTTGCTTTCCGCCATTACTTGCCTTACTCGCCATTTCCCTCGCCACTTTAACCGTAGCTGTAGAGAATTCCAGATACATAATCTCGCTAATATGTTGACAACGATTGCTGAAAGCGGATCAACAGAGTGTTTTTTGTCTTCTCGTTCCGAATAGTATTAGATTTATTGTCGTAAAGAACTTCACTTAGACCATATCCCGATAGATAGGGGACCTTAATGGCCGCACTATTTTGGGACAGGCTGGAGTTTTTACAAGTTCTTATTTGATTTGGTTGGTCGTTAACCAGTAATAAAACAATTTTGTTACTTTTTCTAAAGAACGCGTCATCTCTATCACTTCAAATGACCAATTAGTGAAGTATCTTGTAAAAATTCCAGCTCATCCCACTATTTTGCCATATAAATTCCGTTACTTAAAATCTATCCCAGCAGAGTCTTTACTCTTCTGTGCTTGATTGTAGGGGAGGGGAATAAGCTGGGGGGGGCTGGAACTAGGAAGTAAAAGCATAAAATGGGGGGGTCATAATTACGTGATATTGGAGTGAGTTTAGTGAATTAGGAAAATGAAGGTTTTTGACACTTTTCATAAAACGGGGGAGGGTCATTATAAAGTAATTTTGGGGTTGAAAAGTGGAAAATAACCCCCCCCCCATTACAATGAAACACAGAAGAGTATCGTTTGATTGCAGAAATTGCAGAAATTGCAGAAAATCGAACTTCCAATTTTGCATTAAAACAAATTCGAAGGATAGCCTACTCTCTTGCCAGGGGGCTAGTTTTCAAGGTCGTTAGTCGTTAGTGTGTTCTTCTTAAGCTAGAAAGCTGAAAGCGACCCTCCTCCCCCATCAAATTTACTGTCTCAAGTGCCTTATTGGGGAAAAATGTCGGGGGAAAGTGACGAAAATTTTGAGGGGTTGACGAAATTTTTCCCCGACATTTTACGACCCGACTAAAACTTTTACCCGATTTTTTTATCCCCGACCACGCCTACGCGCCGCAGTCATGACGACGGATTGTATCTAGCGATTCCTTTGATTTTGAGGACTGTATTTTTGAAATCTAGCGATAGAATTTAGTTTCAATCCGGCGTTTTTGTAAAAACCACGCGCGGGTGTTCTGGATGAGAAATAAGTGGCTTCATTTCCCATCCAGGAGACTCGAGTCTAGCCCTTCGGGCTTCGAAGCCAATGAGCTTCAGGCTTTTAGGCTCGAAACGAAGGAAGATATAACCTAGCCTAGTTTAACGTGTGCTTATCTTTTTCAAAATCTTTACTTTCAGGGAATGACCATTCTTAAGGGAATCATCGCGAACGTCCGAATTAACCGTATTTTCGATTACTGGCCCGGCGTTACCGACCTCAAATACCGTGCCCTGGTCCGCAAAGCCTGGTTCCGAATGAAAGAAGTCCAAAAGACGCTCGCCAAGAGAAACGCAGACCGCAAAGCAAAGAACCAGTTAGGTTACCAATATATTGAACCAAGATGGCTGACGAATAGTGTTCATATTTAAATCCAAGTTTCTTACACCTTATAACCTTATAATTATCTAAAAAAAGTATATGGAATATGTTTTTTGCGTTAGAATATTTTTTAAATCATTTTTTCACGGGAAAATTTACGTAAAGTGATGAAATATCGCTTTTGGAACATTGGTCGTTTTACATTCATTCTACACTGAATCCCTTATATTCATGACGTAATGTTTTATACGGAAGTGCCCAGATTAGCCTAGTTTCTTGCCACTAGTTTTATTGTTTGAACTCAAAATTAGTGACAAACACCCGGTCATTCTTGGGTGCTACCGTATAAAACATTACGTCATGAATTTCTATTAAGTATCATATCTTTGTCTGTGACTCTTTTGGAAAAGCTTTCTTGAAAAACTGATGAGACGTTTATAAAAGTGTTCCAAAAAAAAGGGTCAAGTTGAACATTTACAAGAATTTTTGTCATTGGATTGGTCGTTAACTATTCAAAGAAAAACTTTTATTATAGTTTTCTAAGAACGCGTCATCTCTATTGTTTTGAATAGCCAATTATGTGAGCATCTTGTAAAAACTTCAACCCAACTGAAAAAAAAATAGCAGTCCAAGCTTTTTTGACCAATGCTCTGGAGGGATAAAGATAGTACCTTCGTTGGAAAGGTTATTTCGAGTCGCTCAGTATAAGCTTTGTAAATTATCCTATAAATTTGAAAATTAAGATTCCATCGAGATGAACGTTTGAAAAAATTCTTTTAGAACAGACTTAAGTGTATACAGTCTCGCTATTTACAAAACCTTTTTCATGATTTTGCTTGCCATTAAATTTCATCGAAATAAATGATGGTTGGCTTTGTATGCTCTCAGGCGTATTAAGACACGTCCAAATATATCTTATTTTTATCACCATTTATTCAAGAAACAATTTTTGCTTTTTTCCTAATATCTTTTTTTTTTTGGTATACAAATTAATTTTTAAACAGCCAATCTAGTGTTCTACACTCCAATACGCTTCTTTTGATGTATGAAGTGATATGGTTTGATAAGTGGGAACGGTGGTAAAAAATTAAGATACATTTGAAAAATTTGGACATGCCTTAAATTACGCCAGCTATTTGTTGGGATTTTGCTGTCGCAAATTATTGTCAGGGGATTTCAAAACCTCTCTTGCCGTAAAAGTGAGATTTATGGGTCTCACTTTATTCATTTGACATTGAATGTGGTGTGGTGATGGTACTCATATGTTCAGTACCTGCGAGAACGCAAGGTTCTCTCGTACTGTTCGAGTATCATCATCGATACAGCACGGCTCTGATGTGTCGCAAGCACAGAGTACAATGTCTGGTAAGCGCTGTGATTTCCCTATCTAGGGGTAGGAAACTATCCCGGGATAGGACCCGGTCCGATGATATCGGAGGGTCAATTTCTCTATCTCTCTTTCTTTATTCATGATTAGATCAATACACAACACGTGTGGCAAAACACCCGGGCTGATTTTGGTGGTTCCGTATGAAACATTACGAAATGAATTGACGTATGATGCATTAGGTATCCCAGCTACAAGCAGCCCTGGAATATTTGGCAATAAACACCCAGCTGGCACACAACGTCAAAACAACGTCCATTTGGCATTCATAACGTCCAAATAACGTTATTTGAACGTTAAAACAACGTTGTGTGCAGTGCTTACCAGGCTTTTCATATATTTTTCTTACAAAATTCCTCGCCTCACTTCAATGTCTAGATTCAGCTATGGGGCTCATTAATCATTGAAATTAGAGGCCCATACCATACAGTAATTTGAACATCCTCCACATTGCCCGATGATGGGAGAAGAATCTCTCGAAACGTAGCCAAACGTAAATCTCGTGATCCACGAGATAAACTTACAATATGAATATCACTGGGTCGATAAACACAAACTTATTTAGATTAATCATCAATATGAATCAAGGTAACTTGTGTCGCAAACACCGGAACTAGCATTGTCTTGAAAAAAGGAGGAGCTCCTAACCACAAGAGAAAAAATCTTTGATTCCCTTCATGTCCTTCTTTTAGCTTTTCGTCTTTTTACGAACTTCCGTAATCTCCAGTATCCGAAATAAAATACGGAATTCAAAGCTGAATTAAGGACCAACAAAAGTTTCGCGTAGAATGGGATTTCACCATTTCCGCTCTGAAATTGTGCGATTGCAATCGGTAGCGTGCAGCCGGAAAATGCAAATGCAGTTAAACAAGTCAGAAGTAAAATATGTCTTTGCCTTGCGGTGTTTACTTTCGTTCGATTGTTAGTTCCCACACGACTCGTACTCTTTGTTGACAGTGAAGTAGGGCTCGAGGTTGTTGTTTCCTGATCGATCGGTGCCACTTTGTTTTGTAGATTACATAATTTGGAAATCAAAATAATATAAGAGGGTATAAAAAATGCATTTGCGAATAAAACACAGACCAGAATACCAAGATTGATTTGCTTTTTAACTTTTCCGTTTTTGTTGACGTGTGCATCAACCAGAATCCCAAACATGACTGCAATCGGGATAATCCATGATAATCCGATAATGAAAAAAACCCGTTTAAAATGTCCGCTTAGCTTACGTGCCGTTCCTGAAACAATAATTTGAAGCGCATTGGCAGCGAGATGACTAGTAAACGATCTAGCGTCACCCACGATATATGTAAAACTGATGAACACTGCGAAAATGAGGTACAGGAAATGTGCTTGCTTTAAAACAGAACGGCAGCCGAAAATTTGTGCTGTTGACATGACAACCACAGTGATTCCAAACAAAAGGTCACTTATGGACAGTGACAACAACAAATATTCGAATGTTCGTCTTGAGCGTTGTAAAAACTTTAAAACGAAGATCTCCATCAGATTAAAGATAATAACAATGACTGCTACAGTGAGTTGAATTTGTGCTTGATAATTTTGTAACGAAGTCTGTCCGTTTTGTGGTGGCCCTCGTTTTCCTCGACCCATTGTTTTATTCTTTGCTTGCTTTTTCAAGATGAAGAAAGAAAAAAGTTGTTAGATCTAACAATATATCAATTTTCCGACTATTTATAAAGAAATCAAAACAACATGCAATAGTTTTTGCCATATCTGTTCCGTGTGTTTCGCACAAAAAAGTGTACTGAATAAAAAAAATAAGGCAATTTTTAGAAAGAAAAATATTTTTTCTCTCGTCAAGATTATGAATATCGGTTCACCATGCTAATTTACAGGGAAAATAATTACCATGCATCACGCATAAAGCCTTAAATCTATGCCGCATATCATCGTGCCACGACGCCAAAAAAAAATGAAATCGTGCTATCCGTCAACAAAGGGTGAATAAGCAACACAGAGCTACTTGCACCACTTTTTGATTTTACTGATTGACGTAATACAATATTTTCTGAGCGCTCTCAGAATTATAAAAAAGCAAACAAAGGGACTAAGCTCCAATCACGTGATCACACAAACTGCCGGTGGCCTCTACAACAAAAAAAACAATGAACAATGAATACAAGTAACATATTTTCTAAAACTCTAAACACGAATATAGAAATGATTTCACCAGTCTATAATTGATTATATATAATGATTTCACCAGTCTTTGACCATGTTCGCACGTGTAACGATTCCTTCATGAAATGAAGACATTCTATTGGTTACATTTAAGCTTTGTGTATCACATCTAGTCAATAGAATTGCTTCATTTCGTTTCTTTGGAGCGAAACCCCGGGGGGGGGGGTACTTAGGCAAAAATAGGTTCTGGGTACATGCGGACGGTAAGGGTCGGGTTTTTCACCTTTCAAAGTCTCTCTAAGGGTTACAAAAATCAGGAAATTTCAAAGTAGTCTCTCTAAAGGTGGGAAAAATCACGATTTTTAGAAAAAAAATTTGATTTTGAGAGAAAAAATTACAAAAAAGTCTCACTAAGGGTAGGAAATTTTTGAAAATCAGAGAAAATTTTTCGAAAAAGTCTCTCTAAGGGCCACTTTTTCACTAAAATTTGGTCTCTCTAAGGGTCGGTTTTCGGAGGTCCCGTCCGCACATACCCCTCATTCACCAACCCTAGTACCCCCCCCCCGGGAGCGAAACGGAATCGTTACGTGCAAACATGGTCTACGACTAACCACTAGAGAGAGCACGAATGACTAACCACTAGAAAGAGCACGAATAGAGACAGACTGATAGAAACTTTATTGTTTCTTTAATGTTTGGCATCTTGGGCCGGAAGTATGTGGTCTATTATAAAAATACTTTCCGCTAATTATTTTCTCCCTCTTTTAAAATCAGAAAACTGATGTAAATTCTAGACTATCCTCTATCGTCTAACTACACAAGATTACTAAAAAAAGGAATATTTCAGGAGGCGAGATAAATTTGAAAACGGAGTTTAGTTCGGGGCAGAAAGTAAATATTGGTGGGGTGTTTACAGTGTTCCAAACTCTTCCGCCACCGCCCTGAATCTGCGCATATATATTCTACCACGTTTACTGACCCTCTGTACAATAGCATCATTATGTAAATTCTCGTAAATTCTAATAATCTAGTAATCCTGTAATCCAAATAACACTTAAACCTATTTCTATTTCTTCTGTACAGTATTTCTTCCTTCATTCGTGAACTTCCATTCAAATCGTTTCAAATCTTCAAACAGGTTTTAAAGTGTTTTCGCTTAAAAATCTTTAGTCCTTGCATTGTATACACCTTTTCGACCGTAGCCGCCAATTGCCGCGCGGGCATTTTTGTCCATTTTACCACCCTAAAACCGTCCCAGTCTTTTTTCGCACCTATAGACAATAGAAAAAGATGTAAAAAAGGATTGGATCGAGTTTAGCATGCGCTTGACCTTGTCTGTACACAGACCCAGTATTTACAGCTAATTTCAAAATTCATTACCGTAGAGGGTCCGTTGTCATTGTCTTTTCTCGTTTGAGACTTTTCAAACCGACCGCTACGATGGAGTGTTGGTGAGAGAGGGGAGACGACGAGAGAAGTGTTGTTATTTATAAATCATACTTCATCGCAGAGGTCTCCGTACGGGAATTTTTTTATCAAACAGACAATGTGCACAGAGTGTACTACGAAGCGATAAACGTGAGATGCACTCTGGTACAGAGTAGCCTGACCGCGCGACTACAACGGTCGAAAAGGTGTATTGTGCCTGCACCTAAAAACCATCAAATCTTTCAACGATCCAACCATTCATTCAACCAAATGATCATCGTATGATATAATTGGTTGAAATGAAAATAACTATGCCTTAATCATAAAAATATTTAATTATCTCAACAATATTACCTTATTAAACAATCATTCAATTCATCCTTTGTTCTAGAAATTAAATTTGACAAAACACTTTCATAAATAGGAAACCAATAAATCATTAAATCGTCAAAATCTAAGCTTCAAAACAGTCGTAGAAACTCATCCGGCACACGAATACCTCAGCCTCCAAACGGTTCTTAACCAAAAATCTAGCTGTGTATTTGAATGGCTCAGACTTTAATTTGACATTTCAACTTACGATGTTATTACACTAGTTTTGTTTTGACTCTTTTTTTATTAAAATAAAACAAAAACAGGAAACAAAATCTACTCACTGACCCCCGCCCCACCAGTGGCCCACCCACAGAATGCAGGTTTACATTCTAACGCTTTCTAAAAGCTTACTTATCGTATCGTAGATTCATAAAATTTCAAGCAGCATTCTGGTATATTAAGTGAGGTATTGGGTGGAAAATTCTAAAAGTTCTCAGAAGACTCTCCAGTTGTGCATATCATGAATTCTATAAATCTATTTGCCTAAAAAACTTTTCACTTCGGTTTTACCAGAGATTTGGGAAAAGAGGATAAGAATTGCGCTATTCAGCTATAGAAATATAGGCTAGGGAACCTTTTGTTCTATTGAAATATCTGCGCCCGATCGATTGTTTTAGTTCTGAGCCAATCGGAGCGCTTGATTATTCTATGTGTACAAGACTAGAAGTACAAACAAAAAATGGTAGCCGTGGTTGATATCGAAAGTGAAATAAAAATATTTCTACTATCGGGGATTTTGGTATTTTTTATAAGCACTTTTCATTTTGGACAGGGCGGATACAGTATAAGTCGAGCCAAAAAGTTTCAGTTTTAGCCAAAATACTTTCCTCAAGGAATGCTCGAACCAATGTCACAGATTATATTGTAGAAATAGAAATAATTACTATTAAAGAATTTAAAATTTATTGCATTCAAACACAAAACGAAGCTGGTAAAACTAATATAGTTTTCATTACTTCTGTTGTTAATTTTTTTTGTTAATTTATTTGTCAACACAGGTCAGGTTCTATATACAAAACTATATATACAAGCTATATACAATTCTATATATATTGGCAGTAAAAACTGATGTGGACCTGCAGGCTAAGAAACAAAAAAGTAAAACCGCTGCAAAGGCGAAATGTGTTTTATGCAAACTAAGGCTAGGTTAATTAAAGTGTGTCTGAAAATTAATGACGGGGATTAGAATATGAAATCTTATGTGTTGCAAAAAATAATTTAAAATATGTATATGTTATGTTTTTATAAATATATTAAATATAAAAATAATAAATATGTTTTCGGTTATGATTATATGATATAACTTTAGTATAAATGAAGTCTTCGTGAAGAAGAGCTCTTCCTGTCATTTTAAAATTAACTTTCAAGGCAGTGATTTTTTCAGATCCTTCTTGAAGGATTTGAAATGTCCATATTTTTAATTCTGTCTGGAATATTGTCCATACAATAGCATTTCTGTAGCGAAATGAACGTTTGAAAGCAAACATATTTGAATGGAGACATATCGATTTTCAGTGTATTGCGAGACTTTCTTGATTTCGTTTTAACGATTAGGTCAGAGAGTAATGGAGAACCAAGGTTGTTATGTATCTTGTAAACTTTACATGCAATATTCGCTTGTAATAATAGCTTGGGTTTCCATTTG